>NC_059476.1:16345279-16599945 GCF_018139145.2 Gymnogyps californianus | reverse complement strand
CTCCTCATGGCCTTCGTCTGCTCCTTGCCCCGCAATGTAAGTTGGCGAGGAGCAGGGTGGAGAGCAGCCCTGACCAAGTGCCCTCCTGCCTGGGTCCACAGCAAGCTCCACAGGCAGAAGAAGGGAGCAGCTGCAGCCCCGGGCTGTGACACGCTCCGTGTCTCTTCCAGGTGGCAATTCCTCAGCAGGAACGGCTGCTCCGGGAGCTGCTGGCGCTGAGCTGCTCCTGCAACTGCCTCTTCACGGCTACCACAGCTGCCAAGTGCTTCGCGGGGCTAGTGAACAAGCACCCAGCAGGTAAGGGGGCTGGGCAGGATGCCATGGGTCCCTGCCCACTGCTGGCAGGGGAATGGCTCAGCCTGTCCCTTCTGTGTCCCCAGGGCAGCAGCTGGATGAGATCCTGCAGCTTGCAGTGAACAGGATGGAGCCTGGCCTTGCGGAGGGGCCATGCCGAACGCAGGCACTCACCCTGCTGCTCTGGGTAAGGCCCGCCCTGGGTGCGGGAGGGGGAGAAAGCTGGGGGTGGCCAGCCTGGCGCTCATTCTGCTCTGCCTGCACAGGTGACCAAAGCCCTGGTGCTGCGCTACCACCCCCTGAGCTCCCGCCTGACGGACAAGGTAGGCGGCGGTGGGGCTGGGTGATGTCCGAGGAGCCTGCCTGCTCCCCCTGCGGCCGGCTGGGAACCCCCAGCGGCAGGGCGCCCCATCTCAGGGCTCTCTCCCTCACAGCTGCTGGGCCTGCTGGGAGATGCAGAGCTGGGCCCCGCTGCGGCCGACGGTTTCTCCCTGCTCATGGCCGAGTCCCCGGATGTGCTGCACAAGGGTTGCCACGCTGACGTGCGCATCATGTTCCGCCAGCGCTTCTTCACTGACAACGTCCCCAAGCTGGTGCAGGGCTTCCACGGGGCTGGCCCCGGTGAGCGGCCACCCCCAGCCTGGCCTCGCCACCCTGTACCCAGGGGACCTGAGCCGGCGTCCCCTCCTTCCCTTGGCTCCCTGTAACCACCTCTGCTCTCCACAGATACAAAGGCCAATTACCTGAAGGGCCTGTCCCATGTGCTCAACCACCTCCCCAAGCCTGTGCTGGTGACAGAGCTGCCCACGGTGAGAGCCAGCCTTGGTGGTGGGGGGGATTGTGGCAGTGCAGAGTGTATGGCTGGGAGTTACTCACGTCTCCTATGTCCTCCCCACCCGCAGCTGCTTTCCCTCCTGCTTGAGGCCTTGTCCTGCTCGGACCGCGTGGTGCAGCTCTCCACACTGAGCTGCCTCCAGCCGCTGCTGCTCGAAGCTCCCCAGATCATGAGCCTGCACGTCGACACACTGGTCACCAAGTTCCTCAGCCTCACCTCCAGCCCTACCATGGTGCGTGCACTCCCTCCTTCCTGACCCCCCCACCCCTCTCCTCCGCCCCTGCCCCTTCCGCTGCCCTCACCCCTGTCTGTTCCAGGCTGTCCGCATCGCCGCCCTGCGCTGTGCCCACGCGCTTACCAGCCTGCCCACAACAGTGGTAAGTGCTCCTGCAGCGGCCTGCTGCCTGCTCCTGCATGTAGAGGGGCGAGGGGGTCCCAAACCTCCTCCTGGGGGGCAGCCAGCACCCAGCTCTCTCACTAAGAGCCCTTTCTGTCCTACAGCTGCTCCCGTACAAGGCCCGAGTTATCCGGGTGCTGGCCAAGCCTTTGGATGACAAAAAGAGGCTGGTGCGGAAGGAAGCGGTGGCAGCACGGGGGGAATGGTGAGTGCGTGTGGCTGGAGCTGCTGGGGTGCTGGCGTGTTAGGGACGTGGCTGATGGCACCATCTCTGTCCCTGCAGGTTCCTGCTGGGGAGCCCGGGCAGGTGAGCGCCCTGCATCCCCTCCCTGTGCTGACTGACAATCTGACCGGGCCCCCGCTAACCCGCCAAGCCATCCAACCGATGCCACGGACCCTCGGAGCCCAGTACTGCCCTGAGTGCCGGGGCTGGAGCATGGGGGCCAGCAGACAGCACCCCTCACTGCAGCACCTTCCCGGCACCCCCGCCCTCTTCCCGGCACCCACAGAGGGGAAGGAGCTGTGCCGCTCGTGGCTTGCCCAGCCTCTGCTGCAGCCAGGGACAGTGACGGACAGACTCACCACGTGTGAGCGGAGAGGGCAGGCCTGTGCACATGTGTACGGTGTGTGGCAACCCATGCGCCACAGGAATAAATATATCTGTTTTGGTAATGCTGCAGGGGGTCTCCATGCAGCTCAGGCTGGGACCCCAGTGCCCTTATATATGTTGAGTAGCTAAAGGTACTGCTGGTTACAGGCGCTTACTCCTCTTTCAATGTTAGGGAATCACGTGGGTCCCTCTCTTCCCCTGTCCCCAGAAGTCTGCGCCCCCCCACCAGGGAAAAGAGTGAGGCTCCCTTAAAAAAAAAAAAAGTATTTATTGGATGGTCTTAAAAAGGCTCCCTAGGGAGTGCTTGGCGGGCAGGCGTGCCATCTTCTGCACCCAGCCCTGCCGGAGAGCTGAGCTGGGCCGCGTGCTGGCCCGTACCTCTGCTAGCGAGGGCAGCACCTTCAGCTAGAGCGGGGAGCAGCAGCTCTGCCGCCTTTCCCCCGGGGCCGCCTGCGGCCACCAAAGAGCCAAGAGAGCAGGCGTCCAGGCACCGACACTGTCCAAAGAGTTTCCCATGGCTCTGGCTCCGGTCAGCAATGTGTGCCAGCACCCACCTTCCGCCAGGCACCTGGGCCAAAGGGAGCCGTGGTGGCGGAGCGGGTCCCCTGTGCGCTCCCCTGCCTGCGGGGAGGGACGTCCGCAGCACCCGGGGCTCAGATGGCCAGGAGCGGTGCGTGCTGCTGGCTCACGCAGGGAGGCAGGTCCCAGCTCAGGCCTGTCCCGTGGGGCGGGTGAGGAGAGGGCAGCAGAACGCGGGTGAGCCAGTGCCTGTGGGGAGAGGAGTGAGGCTGCAGCAAAAAGCTGGTCTCGGTGCTTCTCAGCTCTGCAGAGCGGAGCCAGGGCTGTGAGCCCGTGTCCCTGAGCTGCCACTGTAGCTGAGCTCCTCAGCTGGGACTCTCTTGGCAAAGGGGTGCTGGGTAGGCCAGAGCTTGCCACTGGGCAGGGCTGAGGAGCCACAAGGTGGCTGATGCCTTGGTCCTCCATGCCTTGCAAAGCCCAGAGCAGCGCACAGCATGGGATACTCGCTGTCCTGCTCTGCCCCAGCGGCCCAGCACCCCCACGTGCTGCTGAGCCACCACCTTCCTGGGCAGAGGCTTCTCCGGGGCTTTACCTTGGCACGTCCACACCCAGGAACACCTTCCAGTTATCCCAGCTGCCGTAACTGTAGGGGTTCCTGAAGACCTGCAGGCCAGGGAGATGCACATCACGTCTGGCTCTGCCCCGGCCAGCCCTCCCGCCCTGCGGGCTGTGCTCACCTTGCCTTTCTTCTGCAGTCTCTGCCTCTCCTTCTTGTTGATGTGCCGCTCGATGCTGGTTTCCCCACGGGTGATGAGGGCAGCATGCCACAGCGTGAGGGCACCCAAGGCCAACGCAACCGAACTGGGGACAGCAAGGGACAGCAGGTTGCACACAGGCCTTCCTTCCCTGGCGCCGCAGCTCTGGGGGGCTCAGGCTGCCTTCCCGCACCCACAGCTGTGTAGGTAGGTCGGCTCATCTAATCCCCCGTGACAGAGCGCCAAAATCTCTCCTCCTCTGTGGCCCAAGAGCTGGCAGGGCAGGGACGTCTGTGCTAGAACAAGCCAGCCCAGCCCCGGGGAGGTAGAGGGTGAGCAATGTCACAAGGGCAGGAGGCTGCACGCTGCTTCCCCCAGCACCCTCACTCCCAGCCCCTGGGCCCCCTTACCTGCACAGGACCCAGAGGTAGACCACGCTCTTGTGGAAAGCTCGCTGGCGGAAGGAGAAGGTGGGTGGCGGGGTCTGGTAGTAGGTCTGAAAAAGGACCAGAGAGAGGGGGATTACCCAAACTGCTTTATAGCTTGAAGCCAGACAGAGGGACTGCTGCACCCCTCACTGATGCAGAGCTCGGACAGCTAGAAGGGACTGCGGCTGGAACCAACACAACAGCCAGGGCGATGGGGAGGCAGCCTGAGACAGCCACGAGACAGACAGACACCCGAGAGCTGGCACACGGGTGAGAAGCGGTGGGCTGGAGGTTGGGGGCAGGGAGCAGCCGTGGGACCGGTCAGGACACCGCACTGCACCGCAGCTGATGCTCAGGGCGAGATGCGTACGCACTGCTGCAGCTTCCCCAGGAGAGCAGGGCCTCAGCAGCACATGCCAAGCAGCTGCCACCAGCCAAAGCCCCTGGAAGCTGGGTGCACAGGGAAGCAGACCCCAAGCTGCTGGAGGCAGTGCCCACAGCAGAGCTGCCCAGCCAGCCCCGGCTCTCTGACGCATGAGACGAGCACGGGGGCTGGTTCTGGCTGTCGGGTGCTCCTGGAGAGCGGGGCCCCAAGCAGGACCCAGCCTGCAGGGCAGCTCTGCTCCACACTGCCTGGAGCAGCTGGGGGGCAGGGATGTCCCACCTGGTTGGCAGCCACCTGCAGTCTCTCCTTCTCAAGCAGTTTCATTCTCTAGGGGGAGGGAAAACAGGGCACCAGTTACGTGTCTCAGAGGAGGGGGCCCTTCCCCCTCACCCCCCCCGCAGGACCAGGGCAGCTGGGGGCCTCGCAGGAGGAGGGAGAGGGGAAGCAAAGTCACTACGCGGCCAGGCCTGGCCCAGCCTTGTTCTGCAAGCTCAGCCTGGGGAGCCCAGGCAGCCTCAGTGCGTGGCAGGGCGAGGGCCGGGGCCTGCCTGCTCACCTCGATGGCTGCGTAGGCATCCCGGAACATCTCCCAGCCGCTGATGCTGCAGTAGATGCAGCCCATGGTCATGAACAGGCAGAAGGAGAAGAAGTAGCGGTGGTTGTAGTGTCCCACACAGTTGTTTAGCCAGGCTGCCTCTGGGGTTAAAGGTATGTAACTGTGACAGACCATGGGTCCAAACCCACCCCAGGGACCAGGGCGGTTCTTCTGGGCCTGGCCCCCAGCACCCTTCCCTGCGCTGGCTGACTCGGGAGAGGAGTAGGGCAGGGAGAGAAGGGGGAAGCACGGCCGGCACCCCTCGGGAGAGTGCCGCGGGTTAGTACTGCAGAAGGATACGGCAGTGGTGGTCCATCTTCAGCACACACCTGGGAGGGAGGAGAGCAGCGCCAGTGTCAGTGCCAGCGCAAGCACCGCGTTTGGGAGGGGGCAGGCAGCCCCCCCCAGCCCTGCGGGCTGTGCGAGAGACGAGGCAAGAAGCCGGCAGAGCAGAGGGGAAGGGGCCCCCGTCTCGCAGTGTGGCAGGGGGCAAGGAGAGGGGTCCCAGAGGCTGCCCTGAGTGCTGTGGTGGGCAGAGGGAGGGAGCCCTACCTGTTGCAGATGCTGCAGTGGTGGGTGCGAGCCGGCTTGGGAGCAATGCATTTCCTGCAGATGGAGACGCCAGTGAGACCGTCCTTGGCCTGCGCACACATCAGAAGAGATTTGTGCACCCAAGCCCTGCACCCATCTCCTGCTCCCCATGCTCCTCACCTCCCCTGTGACCCCCCCCGCTGCCTCCCCACCCCGCACTGCCCAGCCTAGCTGCCCCGATCTGGAGGAGGCCGCCTGCAATGACGCCACCAGGCTGGTTTAGCGGTTCCCAGTGATCGTCCGTAGCTGGTCCCCAGTGCCCAGCTGGGAGAGGCTGCGCTCTCCGTTGGTGCCTCACCTGCGGTGGATGCCCGGGCGAGGTGGTGATGGCCATGTAGTAGTGGAAGACGATCATGATGAGGTTCCAGTGTCCGTAGGCGAGGTGCCAGCAGATCCAGGCAGGCGTGTAGGTCTGCAGGATGAGGGGCAGCAGGCAGATGTACACAATGGCCACGATGGAGCTCGTCAGCCCGATCACCAGTGCCACAAACACCTATGGGAAAGGGGCCTGGGTCACCAGAGTGGGCAGCACTGTCCCCTTGCTGCCTGGGGAGAGGCACGGGCAGGATACAGCCACAGGAAACCAATCTGAACCACACACTGAGGTCCCCACTCCCTTCCTGCCTAGAGCACAGGCAGCCCTGAGACTCAGCCGCCCCAGCAGCACGCTCGCCCCAGCCCCCAGAGCCGGGTGCCCCCTTGCCCAGCGAGGGTACTCACCACGCCAAACCACCGGGTGACGTGATCCACCAGCCAGTAGATGGGCTCGAAGAGGGAGTCGAGCACCACGTCGCCGTTGGTGAAGGAGTTGTAGAGCAGGGAGCGGAGGCAGAGGTGCCCGTAGTGCCACAGCTGCTCCGCCTGCCGTACCAGCTTAAACCGCCGCCGCCGGCCCAGCCGCAGGCACTTGAGGAGCAGGCGCATCACCGCCGCAAACATCCGCTGCCGGCTCCTCATCCCTGCCACGCCACGCCTGGGGGGAGAGGAGCTCAGCGTGGGCAGGCCACCCCGCTGCCTGGCCATCCCTCAGGAGGGGTCTCCCCTCCCGGATGCACTGATGCCGGTCACACAGCTGCCTGCACTGGCTCTGCCAGACGCCTGCCTGCACAGCAGGGCAGGGGCCTCTCCTTCGCCCTGCACAAGGATGCAGAGCAGGGGGAGCTGAGCCTAGACTCCTGGAGGCCGTGGGGCCGCTGTCGCTGGGACGGCTCTCTGCGTGGAGCGGGGGGCACAGGCCCCTCAGTGTCTGGGCTCAGATGCTCTCTGGTCCCATCTCGTCTTTCCCGGCAGGGAGGGGGCCGGGGGAGCGACATGGAGAGTCTGACTCAGAGGAAACCAGAGAAGGTACGAGCATCCAGGATGCTGGGCCAGTTCCAGGGACGATCCCAGACCCAGCCCTTTCCAACAGGTTCGGAAACGGGGGAACCCGCACAAGACGTATGCAGAGGAGCCGGGCCAGGATTACCTCTCCTCCCCTAGTCCCTCTCCTCACCCCGAAAAAGCAGGGCCTGGATGCTACTTCTCTTCACCTCAACCTCTGGACCAAGCCGCAGAGGCCACCCTGCACCTTTCCCAACCTCACAGCCCCGCTCCAACAGTCCCAACACTTTTCCCCTTTCCCTCGCCTGGATCCACCTCGGACAATGCCACACACCGGCGAAGGAGCGGCCCAGGGGCAGCCCCAGGCCGAGGTGATGCTGTGCAGTGCTCCCCTGCCTGCTGAGCCCCTTGTCCCACCCGAGAGCTGCGCTGGGAGCAAGGAGGAACCCGAGCTGGCCCAGCAGCCACGAAAATGATCTGCAGGGCTGGTGCCCCCAGGCCTCCGTGCAGGCAGTGCCCATCAATATCAAGCAGCGAGGCTGCCCCGGGGTCCTGCCAAGGCACGTTCTGAGCCTGGGCCAAGAGCTCGCCTCGGCACGGCGCCAGGCAGTGGTGCCACACCGCAGAGTCCCTCCAGCGGCGACCGGCTCCCTGTGCTGCTGTACCCACTGCACAGCTGCCGGGCAGCAGCAGGGAGGGTAAGGGCAGGAGCTGCAGCATCCAGATGGGCTGTCCAAAGGAGCCAGGGGCTCCCCTCTGCCCTGCCAGACAAGCGTGGGGCTGACCCCAAGGCTGGGAGCAGCTGGACATGAGGACACCAGACCCACCAGCCCACCCCAGGTCACAGGCATGGCTCCTGCAAACCCCAGTGCCACCCCCTTCCCCATGTTTCCTCTTGATTTTGCCAAGATCTTTCCTCTGAAACACGTCAGGTGCAAAGTGGAGCAACAACTTCCTGCTGTGCCGCCTTTGGGTGGCACCCGTCCCCATGTTGTCAGTGTGGTAAGAGATAAAATGCTGCAGCCAACAGCAGGTCTTGGGGTCAGCCCTCCCCCCCAAACACAGAGCACCTCCCTGCCCCTCAGAGGTTTCCTCACCTACAACAGCTGGCAGCTGCTGAGCAGGGAGCCCACAGGGGAGGCAGCCAGCCTGCCCCAGGGCAGGACCCCCCTCTGTCCCCAGGCACCTGCCTGCAGACAGCGGCACAGCCACAGGGCCGAGGCTGCAGCAGAGCCATGCACCCTCCCTGGCCCAGTCAGGCACTGGGGCTTCAACCCCCACCCTGCCCACGGCCCTCCCCACATACCAGTCGGGCACTGAGCCCACGGGGATGGGACTGCAACTACCAGCACAGCCAAGATCACAGGCAACATCACGGCAGGAGGGAACTTTAGATTCGGCCCTACCCCAGGCACAGCCAGGGCCCTGCTCCTGCCGGGTCCAGCCACCCAGACCCAGCCCTGTGGCACCCTCCAGTGGCGCCCAGCTCCACAACGCCCAGCTCCCCCAGTTCAGTAGCACCCGGCCTCACGGCACCAAGACACTCTCTGGCACCCAGCCCCATTACGCAAAGGCTGCCCATACCAACAGCAAAAAGCCCTCAGCCCCACTGCATCCAGCCCCGTAACACCCGGGATCCCCAGCCCCACAGCACCCCCAGCCCCTCCAAGCCCACAGCATCCCCCCCATTGCCTCCCAACCCCGTAGCACCCCCAGGGCCACAGCACACACCCCCGCTGCCTCCCAGGCCCACAGCACTCCCAACCTCACAGCACCCCCAGCCTCTCCAGGCCCATGGTATCCCCCCATTGCCTCCCAGCCCCACACCACCCCAAGCCCCTCAAGGCCCACAGCACCCCTATATTGCCTCCCAGCCCGTCCGGGCCCACAGCACCCCCCCATCGCCTCCCAGCCCCACAGCACCCCCAGCCCCCTGGAGGCCCACGGTCCATCCCAGGCCCACGACACCCCGCAGCAACAGCCCCGTCCGGCGCCGCCGACCTGCCGCCCGCGCCCCGCCGCCTGCCGCCTCCATGCCCGGCGGCCCGCCGCCCTCACGGCCCCACGGGCAGCGCCCGCCGCCCCGCGCACTGCGCCTGCGCGCCGACTGCGCAGAGCATGCCGGGAAGCTCCCTCCGCCGGCGCCGGACTACAACTCCCAGCGGGCAGCACGCGCAGGCTTCGTGCCTGACAGGGGAGAGCCAACAGCCGCACCGCTTACGGCGCGGCCTTGCTGCCGGGGACCAATGGGGTGAGGTCTTTCTGCGGACGAACTCCCGGCAGCGAACATGGCGCCTCCCGCTCGGTACTGCGTCCCCGGTGAGTGCGGGCCCGGGCGGCTCGGGGAGTGCTGGCCGGGGAGGGGCGGTGGGGTGCCCGGGGTAGGGGAGGGGGCTCTCGGTTGCTTGAGGTAGAGGGTGGCCCGGGGCTGGCGGGTGCCCGGGGTAGGGGAGGGGGAGTATGGGAGAGGGCGGCCTGGAGCCGAGGGGCCGCGGGAGGGGGCTGTGGAGGGGGGTTTGCCCCGGGGGGTGCAGGAAAGGACTGACCCGGGGCTGGGGCGGCTGCCCCGCCGCACAGGGTCGGCCAGGAGCGGGCACTGTGCCCGGGGTGCAAGCAAGGGCAGGCTTGGGGCGGTGCGGAGCCTGGGACCCCCGGGAGCGGGACCAGGACGCACGGTGCCCTGGCAGCGTCAGCCCCTGAGCCCCTGTCCCTTAGGCGAGCGGCTGTGCAGCACGGAGGAGGCCACGGCTGGCAGCGGGACTTACACCCGGCACGGCTTCATCTTCTCCTCGCTGGCTGGCTGCCTGGAGAAGAGGAGCGAGGACAGCGGGGTGAGCATGGCCGCAGCACGTGCTGCCCTTCGCCAGAGCCGGGCGCCGAGGCTGCGCAGCCCCTTCCCAGTTGGGGAATTGGGCTTCGACGGGGTTCGGCCGGTGCCTGCTGTGAGCCTGGTCCCGCGTGATCCTGCACGCGGGCCGTGCCCCAAGCTAACCCTCGTGTCTGCTGCCCTGCAGCTGCCCGTTGTGTCGGTGGTGAGAGACACCGAGTCCCAGCTCCTGCCCAACGTGGGGGCCGTGGTGATGTGCAAGGTAGGGCGCCGGAGTGCACCGCGATGGCAAACTGCACAGCCTTTGCTCTCTCTGCCTCGTGCTGACCTTTGTTCCTGCGCGCGTATGGGGTGGGATGGGGAGCCCCTGGGCTCGTTAGTATCCTCTGTACAACTCCCAGCAGGGCAGAGGCAGCCCAGTGGCTCCCTTGGGTCCCTCGCTCACAAAGAAGCCAGATATTGGCGTGGGGTACGCCTGCCTCTCGCCTTTGCCTGCTCTGAGGGCAGGCAGAAAGGGCCCCGAGGCCCTGCCTCTCCCTTCCAGAACTCTTTCTGGGGCAGGGTGCGTGGAGGGCAGTGCCCGGGGCAGCTCGGAGAAAGGGTGGCACAGACCAGGGATTAATTTCCTTACGGTTCTGATGGTGGGAGAGGGACTGGGATCACAGCAGGTCTCGGCTGTATTCGCGTGTCTCGAGTTGCACAAGTGTCATCTTCCTCGCCTGGCTCGCTGCCCGGCGTCCCACCTCCGCCACCACTACTTTGGGCACAAGGAGGCGGCGGCCAAGTGAGACGTGAGCTCCCTGCATACAGCCCCGTCCTGCCTGCACCCTGCCCTTTCCCTGCCTGGAGTGGGGTGCGCTGGGGTGAGAGCAGGCCTGTGCTGGCACCGATTCCCCTTTTCCTCCGGACAGGTTTGCAGCATTAACTCTCGCTTTGCCAAGGTGCACATCCTGTACGTCGGCTCCACGCCCCTGAAATCCACCTTCCGGGGGACCATACGGTAGGGAGAGGGCTGGGTTGCCCGCGAGACGGGGTGCCCGAGCGCCCCATCCTCAAGGGGGGAGGAAGGCTTTTCTGGGCGGCGCAGCTGGCTGCCCTGGCGGGAGCTCTGCCCAGAGCACCGGGCAGGTGTCCAGCAAGTGCCGGCGAGCGCCCAGGGAGGCCGGGGCAGCTCCTGCTGCAGGCTGGAGAGTCGCCTTTGCTCGCTGGCGCTCAGATCCCTCCGTCTCCTTTTTCAGGAGAGAAGATATTCGAGCCACGGAGAAAGATAAGGTCAGTGAGGCGCTGCTGGTGACCATGCTACCGCAGCCGCCCCCGCTTTCTGCTGGTGGGGGGCACCTGTCCCACCGCTGACGAGCACCCCGACGTGCTGTGTGGTTTTGCCTGCTCTCTCCCGTGCAGGTAGAAGTGTACAAGAGTTTCCGCCCCGGTGACATAGTCCTGGCCAAAGTCGTATCCTTTCCCCTCGCGCCGGGAGGGCCTGCCAGGGACAGCGGGTTTGCTCGAGTCCCCTCGGGGAGGCCTTTCCCTTAACCCCTGTCTAACCAGATCTCCCTGGGGGACGCGCAGTCCAACTACCTGCTGAGCACGGCGGAGAATGAGCTGGGCGTGGTGGTGGCACACAGCGAGGCAGGTAGGGACGGGCCGCGGGGCCCAGGCTCGGACAGTTCTGCCTCATCCCTGCCTGAGGGGCAGCTGATGCGGCCTCCTCCCCTTCCGCACGGAGGAACGCAATTTCAGGAAGGGGAACCTCTGACGTGTGGCGTCCCTAGGGGTGCAGATGGTGCCCATCAGCTGGTGCGAGATGCAGTGCCCGCAGACGCACACCAAGGACTTCCGTAAGGTGGCCCGTGTGCAGCCCCAGTTCCTGCAGACCTAGCAGCCCCCGAGGAGCTGCAGGGACCCTGCAGGGACCCTGCAGGGCGAGGGGCTGCCGGGCTGGGCTCCGTGGGGCCAGAGCAGCCTCTCCTCCACACGTGCGGGAGGCTGGAACAGCCGGACAGGCCCTCGCTCGCAGGATGGATTTTCTATTTCTGGATAATAAATACTTTTTGAGAGCTCTTTGCTCTGCTCAGTTACGGCCCAGAGGGGTGGCCGGGGCCACCTGCAGCGCGCTGGTCTGGCTCCCGTAGCGGAGCCGTTGAGGGGACAGCTTCCCCAGCGCTGCGGCCGGGAGGAAGCGGGTGTTCCCAGCCTGCTGCCAGGGAAGGGGAACAACCCAGAGGCTTTACTGCAGCGAGGCGGACGGCACGGAGCTCTGGTTTGCGGCTGGGCGGCGCTGGCACCACGTTGGTTTCCCCACATCGGTGTCAAGCACGGAGAAGAGCTTGTCTCCCCACCCCTGCGCTGATAACCAGCACAGGCTGCGGCTGCGCTCAACCCCGGGGTGCCACATCTCCCCCGGCCACACGTGCCCTGGGGACGAGGGTGTGCCGCACCCAGAGCCTTAAAAGCACCGGGCGGCAGGGATTGCGGAGCTGTGCTTTGCTCCCCCGAGCCCAGCACACTGTCTGCACCCCCGCGTCTGCGCCCAGCAGCGACTGCTGCCTCGCACACACGTGACAGGAGACTGAGGGAGGCGCTGGGCGCCGGAGGGAGCCCCACACGCCCGGGAGCACGTGGCGCAGGAAATCACGGACACCTCGTTATTGCGCATTACTCCTTTATTGAACTGGAACAAGACAGCTGCTATTGTTGGACAGTTACACTGACCCCGTGCAAGCCCAGGCTCGCGGCGCCGGCAGAGGGGGAGGCCACAGCGACAGGGCCACGTACACACACGTGGGATGGGGCACAACGGCACCTGCTTCACCAGCAGGACTAGGATGGGCTTCGGCTGGGGGAAGTGTGTGGCGGACACGAACCTCCAAACAACCCGCTCCCTCCCTCGCCCTTGTCCAAAGGCAATAAGTTAAAGCAGGGGCTGGCAGAGCTAGGTCCAGAGTCGCGAGTGCCACCCTTGGGCGCTGTACCACATGCACCAAAATACAATCCTCTCGGTGTCTACGCATCCCGGTCCTTGTGCCACACACCCACGAGGGGACGGGGTACCCATCTTGGTCGCTGCCTGCGCTGCGCTCGCCCCACTGCTCCCAGGATGACTAAATCAAGCAACAAAACTACAGTAACCGGGTGACGAGAGCTGCCGGGGAAGCAAAGCAGAGGAGGAGCCTGGCACGGCGAGGGATCGCTCGGCGCGTCCCCCTGCAGACGGGGCCCGAGGGCTGGGATCTCGGCGCGGAGAGGTGTGCGGTCGCTGCCCGGCAGAGCCAGGGCTCCCTTTCACACCAGACCTCCGCGCGCACGGCCCCTTGCCCCCGGGCCCTCAGGCTGTCTGCAGAGGGGAGCCTGGTCCCGAGGGAACGGGCCTAATCCGGGGGAGCTGCTCCAGCTCCGCAGCTCCAAGTTCCTACGGCTGTGGGGGGTGTGCACAGAGGGGTGGGGGATGGCGGGGGGCTCTACTACGTGCTAGCCTGCTGCCCGCCCTCACTTCTTGACCTTGCCCTGAGCAGCGACGGCCTCCATGGCCTTGCGCACCGTCTCCTCATCCCCCAGGAACTGCATGGGCTTGACGGGTTTCAGGTTCTTGTCCAGCTCGTAGACGATAGGGATGCCGGTGGGCAGGTTCAGCTCCATGATGGCCTCTTCCGACATTCCTGCAAACACAGAGGTGCCGTCACTTGCGGCCCTGCTCGCACAGTGCCAGCCGGGGCAGCGGGGAGACCCCCGCAGGGCTGACATACCTTCCAGGTGCTTGACAATCCCACGCAGGCTATTGCCGTGGGCAGCAATAAGGACTCGCTTGCCCTCTTTGATCTGTGGGACGATTTCCTCGTTCCAGAAAGGCAGAGCCCGGGCGATCGTGTCCTTCAGGCTCTCGCACGTCGGCAGCTGGTCCTCCGTCAGGTCAGCGTAGCGACGGTCCTGGGGGGAACGGCCACGCTCACGCAGCAGCCCAACGCAGTGCGGGAAGGTGGTGGCAGGGCCTTCATCCCCCCCACCCCAAAATTCTCTGCCCAGGGACCTGCTACACGTAGTGGAAAGCCGGGCTTGGAAGCAAAGAAGCGCCTTTGAGGTTTGAGTCTGTGCTCAGCTACAGTTGGAGCTCTGAACCGCTCCTAGGGAAAGCCGCACATCACTTGCTCTGGGCAAAGAGACCAGAGCAAACATCCATGCACGGGTCATGGCACTAATGATTAACAGAGGTATCGTCCCCTCCGCTTTGAATCTGTCCGTGCAATGCCCAGGGGTTCAACTCCCCAGGGAGGGAGCGGGACAAACTCAGCCCAACGCCAACCAGCACCATACACAACAGTCCTGGCTGCTGCAACAGACAGAGGAGACTTTGCGGAGGAAGCCAGACCACGCTGCAGGGACCTAAGGTGGCTTTTAGGAGCCTCCCAGCAAAGCAGACAAAGAGCAACGGGTCTTACCTTGCTGATAGTGCTGTAGAAGGGGTGATCGGACTGCATGGGAGGCGGAGGGATGTCATACGAGCGCCTCCAGATCTTCACCTGCGCCTCGCCATGCTTCGCCGCCGTCTCAGCCTTGTTCAAACCGGTGAGAGCCCCGTAGTGCCTCTCATTCAGGCGCCAGGTTCGGATAACGGGTAACCACATCTGATCGATGGCATCCAGGACAGTCCAGAGGGTACGGATGGCCCGTTTCTGTACCGAGGTGAAGCAGATGTCGAACTCGTAGCCAGCATCTGGAAAAGACCGGGGAAGGTGGGGGGGGGGGGAGACACGGGACACCGGGGACGTGAGTGCCGGGCCTTACGCAACCGGTGAGGGGCCAAGGGCGGTGGCCTCACCGCACTGGTACCGGTCGCGTCCCCGCCGCCGCCGGCCCGCCCTAAGGGGCGGGCCGGCGGCGGCGGGGACGCGACCGGTACCGGAGAACCGCGTGTCCCCCCCCGTACCTGAGGTACTGGAGCCCCCCCCCCCCGGCACCGGAGGCCTTCCCCCCGGCATCGGAGTGCCCCAAAACCACCGCCATTGGGCCCGAAGCGGCCGCACCACCCCCCCTCACGGCCTACTCCCCCCCCCGCTGCCTGTCACCGGTACCTCGGAGGGCCTCGCCGCCGCGCCGCGCCTCTTGCTGACCGGCGGGGCTGAGATCGGCATCGTACCAACCGCTGAAGCGGTTCTCCAGGTTCCAGGCGCTCTCGCCGTGGCGGACGAGGACGAGGCGGTAGGCGGCCATGGCGGAGGAGCGGAGCTGAAGGGAGGTCGGTGCGCGCGCGCGCTCTCGCCTCACGCTGCCGCCGCTACTGCCGCGCGCGACTGACGCTACCGGCGCCGCCCCGCCCTTCCCCACGCGGCGATGGGGGGGGGGGGGGGGGGGGGGGGGGGGGGGGGGGGGGGGGGCTGGCGCGCATGCGCAAAGCGGCGGGCGGGCGGAGGCGCACGTAGCGCATGGCGCGGCCGCGAAGGGCGGCGCGACCTTCAGGGCGTGACGTCACCGCGCCGTAATGCACGAGCAGTAACCCGTCGTGGCTGCTCACCCGTGCCGGGCGCCGACGCGGCTACGGACTCGGTGTGAACGGTTCCATACAGGTGCGGCACCGGCGGTGCCTTCTCCCCCTGCAGGGGGACGTCAGACAGACTCTCTTGCTGACGGCTAGCCCTAGGCCCCTCGAGTCTCCCATCCAAGCCTCAACCGGGCGCGACCCCGCTTCGCTTCCCCGACGCCGCTCCCCACCCGCCCCGCGGGGAGGTGGCCAGCCCTGAGGGCAGCGGCGCCCTCACTCAAGATGGCGGCGAGCGCCGGAAGCGGAAGGGGAGGGGGGCGTGGCGTGGCTCGGCGGCACGTGGAGCCGGGTCCAGCATGGCGCGGAGCGGGCGGCTCCGCTCGGGCGCCGCCGCCAAGCTGAAGCGGTGGCGGAAAGGCCACAGCAGCGACTGCAACCCCGAGACCCGCCAGCACCGCCTGGCCGCCCGCAGCCGCTTCTGCAGCCGGCCCGCGGGTGAGGGCAGGGAGTGCGGGCGGGGGGGCAGCGGCCCCCGGTGCCGGCAGCGGCCCCCGGTGCCGGCAGCTCCCTGTCTGTGCCTGGCCCGTGCCGGCGGGGGTTGCAGGGGCGCGGGGGGGGCTGCGGGGCGAGCCTTTGCGTCCCCGGCTCCCGAGAGCTGGGGCGGGGGTGGGAGGGCCCGGAGCCGCTGACCCCCGAGCTACAGCCCCGGGAGGGGGAGGCAGCAAACCGGGGAGGAGAACCGAGCCCGCGGCGTAACGAGCGTGTCCTCGTTTCCTTCATCGTGACACCGGGCCTGTAGAGTGAAACGGGGCACGGCATGCAGCAATGCCTGTCACCCTGCCGGGGCCCGGTGCGGGGCCCTGCCCGCAGCTGCCAGGATACGTGCTGTCCCAGCAGCGTGACCTCCCGGCAGGAGCCAGTCGGGCTTCCAAAAGCCCATGGCCACACCTGTAAGTGCTGCTGCGGCGTCTGGCACAGAGAGGAATGAGACAGACTCCTGTCCAGAAGTCTGCATGATGGGGAAGACAAACCTCAGAGCATCACTGTCTGCGGGTGATGTTTCACAGCCCGGGCTGCTGCTGGCCAAGGAGATCTTTCTCCTGCAGATAAAGAAACATGTCTTGCAGCACGTACTGTCCTCTTGCAGCTGGTTGCAAGCTGGTGTGGGACTCGGAGGGACATGAAGCGTGTGCCTGGGCTGTCTGGTTGCCAGGGCTCTGGGTGGAAGAAGATAAATGGGGCAGAGTACAAGTTGCACCCCAGCATTGAAGCCTTGGTACACCAGGACATGTTTGTGAGGACGTGATGCTCTCCTCCATCAGAGGAGATGGCTGGACTGTGTTCTGGTTTGTTTTCACAGGAGTGAGGAGCTCTCTCCAGTTATTGCTGTGCTTTCTCCCATCGGGGGGAAGCAGCATCTGTGTCCCGCATGCTGGAGATGAGCTCCAGCCAAGCCGATCTGGCTGGGAGGGGACAGGGGGGCCGTGGGAGGTTTCGGGGTCAATGGCGGAGCAATGTGACTTTGCAGTTCTGAGTGTATCTCTTCACCCCGGCAGAGAAAAGTAACTTGACGGTGGATGCAGTGAAGCTGCACAATGAGCTGCAGTCGGGGTCGCTGCGTTTGGAGCGGACGAGTGACAGCGCTCAGCTCCGTATGGAGGAGGATGATGCTGGGGAGGCCGCCACGGAGAAGTCCTCCGGCACCTTCCTGAGCGGGCTGAGCGACTGCACCAACGTCACCTTCAGCAAGGTGCAGCGCTTCTGGGAGTCCAACTCTGCCGCTCACAAAGAGGTACGGGCAGGAGCAGGGCTGGGTGGGGGCTGCCCCCCCGCATGTGAGGCTGAGGGTGCTGACCTGCTCTGCTTGCTGCTCATAGATCTGCGCCGTGCTGGCAGCTGTGACAGAGGTGATCCGCTCGCGGGGGGGGAAGGAGAGCGAGACGGAGTACTTTGCTGCGCTGGTGAGTGACAGTTGTGGGGAGGAGGCTTGAGGGGAGCTGCTGTTGGCAGCATGGGTGGGCTCTCGGGAGGGTTGGTGGAGGAAGGTGCTGTGCTCGTAGCCGAGGCCCTGGGTGTCTTTCAGCAGAGATGGTTGAAACCAGATGCGCCTGGTTTCTCTGCTCCGCTCCCCAAGGGTTGGGGTTGGGGAAGGGCTGGCCTGGTGTGAACCCTCAGTCCCTCTCGCTCACCCGTCCTCTGTTCCCAGATGACCACGCTGGAGGCGGTGGAGTCCCCTGAGTCGCTGGCTGCTGTCGCTTACCTGCTCAACCTCGTCCTAAAGCGGTGAGCGGCTGGCAAAGGAGTGGGGAGAGCTACCTGGTCCCATCATGGAAGAGGGGCTGGTGCTGTCCCCCTTGCCGGGCTGGGGAAATGACCCAACCAGGGCGGGCTGGGGATGTGGTTCCCTGTGAGACTGCCACCGGCTGCCTGCTCCTCGCACTGCTGACATGCCCCCTTCTCCCGGCAGGGTCCCAAGCCCTGTGCTCATAAAAAAGTTCTCAGACACCTCAAAAGCCTTCATGGGTATCGTGTCCTCACAGGCCTGCAGCAGCTCCACCTCTGCCCTGCGATGGGTGAGTAGCCAAGAGGCAGCCAGCCGTGCCAGCTCTGCCCGGGGGTCTGCTGAGAGCTGGGGTCGAGGCTGCTGCTGTAGGGTGGTGCTGGCTGCTCGGCCTCAGGCCGTTGCAATGATGGGGGGTCTCTGTGGGGTGATGCTAATGCCCCTGCTGCTCCCTTGTAATAGGTCCTCTCTTGCCTGGCCACGCTGCTGCGGAAGCAGGACTTGGCAGCCTGGAGCTACCCCGTCACCCTCCAGGTCTATCACGGCTTGCTGAGCTTCTGTGTTCATACCAAGCCCAAGGTGAGCGCCTGGTCCCCCTGGCAAGGGATGATGCTGCCTTTGGGGCTCGTTGCTGGGGCTGGCTGTGCCCCCAGGGTCCGTGGTTTCTGCTCACCTGGGCTCTCCTTCCCCCAGGTGCGGAAAGCGGCGCAGTACGGCGTGTGCTCTGTCCTGAGGGGCAGTGAGTTCATGTTTGGAGACGCAGCCCCTGAGCATCACCCCGCGGCACCCTCCACTGCCAAGTTCTGCGTGCAGGAGATCGAAAAAGCTGGAGGTGTGGGGCGCTGGAGCAAGGGGTCTGCAGCTGAGTGCGGGGGGCCCTGCAGCCGTGGGAGAATAAGGACTTGAAGGGAAGAGGGGAGGGTGCAGCACCCTGGATTGCTGGGGAGGGTATCAGATGCCTCTGGGACACCTAAGGTGTTTTGGAGGGTTCTCAGCCATCTGTATGTTGCTCTGCTCTTCCCAGAAGTCAAGGGGGTGTTCACCCCGCCTCCGCGGGTCAGCCCCAGAGCTGTCACTGGGGCTTTGCCTTGGGCAGGGCTTTGCCACAGGGTGCCACAGGCTCAGAAGTTGCTCTGCTCCCACAGGCACCAAGGAGGCGACCACCACCCTGCATGTCCTCGCCCTGCTGCGGGACCTGCTGCCCTGCTTCCCTGCAGCCGTGGTGAAGACCTGCTGCGAGACCTTGCTCCGAGTCATGACCCTCAGCCACGTGGTGAGTATCCCCACGCCAGGGATGGCGAGGGCAGCGCCTTTCCCCCTCAGCTGCGCCCTGGAAGGGCTCAGACCCCCTCAGCTGCTGGCTGGGAGCCTGGAAATGCAGGATGCAAACACGGAGGAGCCCAGGGCAGCTGGTGCTTGCTGGCCTGCCTGCTGTGGAAGAGGGAGGCTGAAGATGGGGCTCAGTCGCAGCAGTGCTGGGCTTCCCGGGGCAGAGCCTGCTTTGGGTAAGGGGACAGTGACTGCAAAGCAGAGCCCCCCGCTTCCTGACATTGTGTCCTTTGCAGCTGGTGACAGCATGTGCCATGCAAGCCTTCCACAGCCTTTTCAGCGCCCAGGCCAGCGTGGCCTGCCTGCCAGCTGAGCTCAACGCCCAGATCATCACCGTGAGTGTGGGGTGCCAGTGCGGGGAGGGACGGGGCTGGCAGTGCCACGGCACCCACCCACCCACCCTCTGCTTCCCCAGGCCCTCTACGACTACGTGCCCAGCACGAGTGACCTGCAGCCGCTGATGACCTGGCTGTCCACCATGGAGCGGGCACACGTCAACCTGGGCAGGTGTGGGCAGGGGCCATGGCTGGGCAGGGGGAGAGGCGGCTGCTTGGTCTCTCACCCACCCGGTCGGTCTCTCTTCTCCAGGCTGCAGAAGGACCTGTGCTGGGCTCACCTGCCCCGGCTCTTCTCTGCTGCCATGAACTGCTTCCTCTCCCCACACTCCCAGGTGGTGTCGGCAGCGGCGCAGACCCTGGAGGTACCGTACACAGGCGCCTCTCCCCACTTGGCTGCCCTGGGCCTTGTGGGGGGCTCTGCCCAGGGGTTTGGGACTTGCCGGGGAGTGGTGTGCCTCTCTGTGCCTGCCAGGCTGGGGGATCCATGGCCCGCTGCTGTCCCATTTTCCCTGTTTGCCCTTGCAGACCCTCCTGAGCGAGTGCGTCGCTCCCCACATGGAGGACCTGGGCACTGTCTCTGCATCTGCTCCAGCCCCTGCCGCCTACCTGTGCAAGATGTTCAGGTGAGGAGCAGCGGTGAGGGAGAGGCTGTGTCTGCCTGGGCCTGGCTGAGCTCTGAGCAGCCTCTGCCTGGTCCCCGATGGGGGCTGGCAGGCCTGGTGTGTACCCTGATTGCTGCTGGGTCAGTCCTTGCCAGCGTGAGCGTCTCCTCTCTCCTCCCCAGATCGGTGGAGGAAGGCCTGACATACCGTTTCCATGCGGCGTGGGACGAGGTGCTGCGGGTGCTGGAGGTCTTCTTTGAGACCTGTGGGAAGCAGTGCCACCCCATCATGAGGAAGGTAAGCCAGGCTGGGAGGGCACAGACTCATCCATGGAGGCAGGTGGGGTGGCTGTGCTGCTGCCTGGGCTGCTTTGCCCTCTCTAGCTGTGGAGCAGGGCCATCCTGGTGCCTGCTGTCCTGTCTGTGTGTGGGTAGGGTGTGCGCAGCTCTGGGAGTCGGCACGGGGACACGCAGGGCAGCTGGCATCCCTGGGCAGGCACAGTGAGCGACACATGCCAGACCTGTCTTCATGGCTCCTCTGTGACCGTCCTGCCCTGTCCCCGCAGTGTCTCCGGTCCCTGTGTGACCTGCGTCTCTCCCCACACTTCCCCTACACCGCTGAAGTGGACCAGGCGGTGGGGGCTGCCGTGAGCACCATGGGCCCCGAGGTGCTGCTGGAAGCCGTGCCCTTGGAGATCGATGGCAAAGAGTGAGTACGGTCATGGGGTAGCAATTTTGCAGCTGTTTGTTACATTCCTGTTCAGTCCCCATGCTGTGCTGGAGAAGTTTGGCTCCGCTGAGCCTACCTGTGCCCAGCTTTGGGGCTGGATGGAGGTGCCCTGTGCCCAGGGGCTGATGCCGGCAGTGCCCCGCGCTCCCCTGACCCGTGCCTTTCCTCCCCAGGGAGACGCTGGATTTCCCCCGCAGCTGGCTCCTGCCGGTGCTGCGGGACTATGTGCAGGGCGCGCGGCTCGGCTTCTTCACCAGCTACTTCTTGCCCTTGGCAGCCGCCCTGAAAAGCAGAGGTGAGGAGGGTGGCACAGTGGGGGTCCCAGCAGGTGCGGTCCTGTGCTCCCAGGAGCCCCAGGGTGCTCTGCGGGACCTCCCTTCCCTCCCCTGGGGTGGAGCGGGGCTTTGCCACCTCTGCTGCTCCGCTCATCTCCCCCTTCTCTTCTGCAGCCCTGGAGTTTACCCAGGCTGGGAAGAGCGTGGAGGCCAAGATCTACGACACGCTGCAGTGGCAGGTAACAAGGAGTGCCCGGGAGCCCTGCCGTGGCGTACCCGTGGTGCCAGGCTGGGGAGCGGTGACTCAAGTGAAGGGTGCTGGCCTCCCACCTCTTCCTTTGCCTGCCAGGTCTGGACCCTGCTGCCCGGCTTCTGCACCCACCCCACGGATGTGCTGGGGGCCTTCAAGGGGCTGGCCCGCACCCTGGGCATGGCCATCAGCGAGCGCCCAGACCTCCGCCCCACCGTGTGCCAGGCCTTGCGCACCCTCATCCACAAAGGCTGCGAGACAGGTTAGGGGGAGACAGACCCTCGTCGTGGGTCCCTGTCCCCTGCGGTGACCTGGAGAGGGGAGATACTGATCTGTACTGCCCTGTCATCTTCTCCTTAGATGCAGAGCGGGCAGAAGTGGGTCGCTTTGCCAAAAATTTCCTCCCCATCCTGTTCAACGTGTACAGCCAGCCCGAGGAGGATGGGGGCAGCAGTGCTCAGCGCCGCTCTGTGCTGGACACTGTCCGTGCCTACCTGACCATCACCGACCCCCAGGTGAGGGGTGTCTGGGGCAGTGGGGCAGGCTGTGCTGGCTGAGGCCAGCATCTCCCAGCCAGACCCAGTCTGATGGGGCTGTGGTGGGTGCCTAACTGGAGAGGACAGGAAGACAGAAGCTGAGCAGAGAGCAGTCCTTCCTGCCCTCATGGGGAGGGAGCCCTTCCCAGCTGGCACTCTGGGATTTCCCAATCTTGCAGCCGCATCTGGCGCATCATACACGAGCCCTTTGTGAATTTGTCCAGCTCTTTTTGGACCCGCTGGTGCTTCTGGTCTCCACAAAGTCCTGTGGCAAGGCATTTGCCAGGTGGATTGCAAACTCTTGTAAAAGCGCTCCCTTCAGTCAGTTCTGATCCTGCTCTGTGTGCCTGCCCTGCAGATGGTGTGCGGGTTCCTGCAGAAAGCCAGTGTGAAGCTGACCAGTCCCGAGAGCTCCGAGTTTGCCAGGTAACACCCAGGGGCTGGTGCTAATGGGTAAAGCTGCCGGCTTCCTCCTGGTGAGCAGCACTAGGGCACTCGTACTGTCCTGTGTGGAATGTGCCACTCTCGTGCATCCCATGAGACTCACAGCCGGAGTCCCAGCTTGGTTGGGCAATGTTAGTGATGCTGCAGTTACCCACCTGTGTGTCCTTCTCTGCTGCAGACTCTCCATCCTGGACCTGGTGGTGGCAATGGCACCCTACGCTGATGAGCAGTCCCTGGGCTCCCTGTACTGCACCATCCAGCCTTCCCTCCAGGTGATTCGGCCCGCAGCCCTGACAGGTGCAGGGGGTGCAGTGGGGCACCTTCTGCTTGCTGCCACCCACACTCTGCGGGGCTGAGCAGCTGCTGTAGGGGACAGGTCTCTGCTGTGTTGCGTGGGGTGCTGCGGGGGTCCCTTCAGACACCGTGGCGAGGGGCTGCCTTGACAGCGGGGGCATGTTGGCTGTCCCTGCAGAGCAAGGAGCGCGGCATGCAGAAGAAGGCGTACCGCGTGCTGGAGGAGGTGTGTGCCGCCCCCCACGCCCCCTGCCAGGCCTTCATCCGCTCCCACCTGCAGGAGCTGCAGACAGCGCTGCTGGACTCGCTCAAGAGTGCTGCATCCCCAGCCAAGAGGGTGAGAGCAAGGGCTGCGGTGGCAAGCTCAGCCACTGCTGGGAGGGGAGAGGATGGGGCGGGCGGCGGGGGCAGCCGGTTGTACGTCCCTGGGTGTACCAGTGCAGGGCTGTTTCTTTCCCCAGCCCCGGCTGAAGTGCCTGTTCCACATCGTGAAGCAGCTCTCCGCAGAGCACGAGCCTTTCGTCACCGCCCTGGTCCCGGAGGTGAGCGTGGTCCCCGGGGGGACCCAGCTGGTTCTGGCTGCAGGGGTGGCAGCAGCGATGTGACGTGCCCGTGTGCCTCCAGGTCATCCTGTGCACCAAGGAGGTTTCAGTGGGGGCCCGCAAGAACGCTTTCATGCTGCTCGTGGAGATGGGGCATGCCTTCATCCGCTTCGGGCCCACCCCCCAAGGTGACCTCCTGCTCCGCCTGCTCAGCCCCACAGCCATTCCGGCCCCAGGGGGATTGGACCCATGCCTGGCACCCCGCTGAAACAGGCCAGGGATGCTGCTGGGCAGGGGGCGAGCGGAGGCCTGAGTCATCCCTCTCTTGCAGAGGCCATGCAGCGGTTCCTGCTCCTGGTCTACGCGGGGCTCACGGGCTCGGTCACCATGATCAGCTGCACAGTGCTGGCGCTGACCCGCCTGTTCTTTGAGTTCAAAGGTGAGTGGGAGCAGGAGGGCTGGGGGGACGGGGGCAGCGCAGGGGGATGAGGCAGCACCCTCCAGCAAAGGTGGGTTCCGGGAGGAGGCCGGCTGTGGCTGAGCCCTGCCACGGTTGCAGATCACCTGGAGCTGAGCGTGGTGGAGCAGCTCCTGCAGAACATCTGCCTGCTGCTGGCCTCCCGCACACGGGACGTGGTGAAGGCGGCCCTGGGCTTCCTCAAGGTCACACTGCTGCTGGTGGACACCAAGCTGCTGGCCAAGCACGTCGAGGCGATGGTAAGATCCTGCGTGGGATGCCCTGAGGAGGGTGGCGGGGCAGAGCTGGGGCTGCCTTGGGCAGCCGGGGGCATTTCCCGCTGCACCCTGCTTCTGCCCAGGAGCCAGGGGCACAACCTTGATCTCAGTGGCAGAGAAGGCAGTGAGGAGGTCCCTCTCCTGAATGCTGGCATGGACCTGCCAGAGAAACCCCATGAACCGGCCCTGCCAAGCGGGGAGACCTCCCCACGGCCCTGCCTGGGGCGGGTGTGGGGAGACAGCAGCAGAGTGAGCAAGGTGGCTGTGCAGGGGAAGGGTGGGAGGCTGGGTGCCCAGGGCAGGGGTGCTTTGGTCTCGAGGGTGTCTGTCCTGTCAGCTGGAGGCCCTGGGGAACCTTTCGGACGACATGAGACGCCACTTCCGTATGAAGCTGCGAAACCTCTTCACCAAGTTCATCCGCAAGTTTGGGTGAGCCAAGGGCTCCTGGGTCGCGCTGGAGCCGCACTCGGACAGCGAGGGAGCTCGCTGGGAAGCTGTGCGGGAGGAGGTGGGCACTGACCGCTCTCTGTGCGCTCTTCAGCTTCGAGCTGGTGAAGGGGCTGCTGCCGGCTGATTACCACAAGGTGCTGGTGAATATCCGCAAGGCGGAAGCCCGGAGTCGCAAGCAGCGTGCCCTGAGGCAGGCGGCTGCGGATACGGATGAAGAGGAGGCACCACCAGCACAGCCCAGAGGAGACAGGTGAAGATGGGCCAGGGGTGAAGAAGGAGCAGCCCTGTCAGATCGGCTCAGCTGGTGCCTCTAGAGATGCTGGGGACATCTCCAGGGCTGCTGTGTGCTGTGAGGCAGGCTGGGGTCTGCACCCCTGGGTTTGTTCCGTTTCCATCATCCTCTCTGCCTTTTGCCCAGCATGGAGGAGATCCTGGCTGACTCAGAGGAGGAGGAAGAGGAGGAACGGCAGCGGAGCAAGGAGTGGAGAAAGCAAGCACGGCAGAAGGGCCAGGCCTGGCTGAAGGAAGGGGAAGAGGATGAGCCCCTCAACTTCCTGGACCCCAACGTGTCCCAGCGGGTGCTGGGTGAGGAGCGGAGCTTCGGATGTGGCTGGGGTGGGATGGACGGGGCAGGAGCTGGTGTGATGCTCAGGGGCCCTGGGGGTATGACTGCCCCTGGGAGTGGGTCCTTACCCAGGCCCTGACCCATCTCTCTGTGAGCAGCCACCAAGCCAGGCCCCAAGCGGTCCAGAGGAGTGAGCCATGACTTCCAGGTGTCTGAGGACGGGCGCCTGATCATCCACGAAGAGGAGGAGGAGGTGGACGATGATGAAGCCAAAGGTACTGCCTGGGCTGGCTGGGGGCTACAGTAGATTTGCTCTGGTACTCCGAATGGTTTTCTTCCTGCCCACCCGTATGTGGGAGCTTGGGGAGGGATGTGGGTGGAAGCGGCAGGGATTGGTGTGGCCTCGTGTCACACCCAGTGGCTCTCTTCTGGGCCACTGCCACCCAGGGGAGGCAGCCCTCTCCATCACCAGGAGGGTGCTAGAGGGGACACGACCACCAGTGCTGGTTTGGCAGGGGCACCCTGCTCCCACAGCCCACGCCAGGGGCTGGCACAGTACCGGGGCTTTCTTGCGCCTACATCCTGCACTGACCCTCTTGTCCTGTACCGTAGGAGCGGACGAGGAGATGGCAGATGTGCTGCAAGATGTGGGTCTCCGCAGTGTGAGTACGGGGCTCATGGTCCTGAGGAGATGCTGGGGGAACTCGGCTGTGCCAAACCGCCGCCTGTGCCGCGGCAGCTGCAGCTCTGCCCAAGAGGCCAGTGGGGACACCGGGCAAGCGCCAGCTGCTTGGAGGCGGGTGGGAGGCTGGCTGGGGACAGGGACATGCGCAGGCAGTCTGGAAGGTCTCTGCGCCCCCATGGGAGGAAGCAGGGGGTCAGGGGTCCATGGGAGGGCAGAACTGTAAGGACAAGCCAGCTGCAGGGTCCCCGCTGCCTTCTTCTGCAGAAGAAAAGCCAGAAGCGTCGGTTCAGAGAGGAGCCAGACGATGACGAACCTGAGGCCAGGACCTACCCTCAGTACAGAGGTAAGTCCTCCACCTGTGCCCAGTCTGGGGCTCCCCAGGGTGCCAGAATCATGTACCCATCTTGCTGGGCTGCTCCAGGGTAGCTGGCGCAGAGATTTTTGCTCATGGGAAATGGTCACCCTTCTCTACTGTCATCACACCCAAGAGCTGGAGGCAAAAACAGGAACAACTCCCCCAGCCTGGAAGTGAGACAGGGGAGCCCTGGGACCCCCTTCCAACACACGTTCCCTGTTTTCCAGCTGGAGGCTCTGGGATCCACCGGCAGCTGGACAAGGAGCCAGCCTTCGGTGCGGAGTACAGATCCAAGGTGAAGGACCCCGGGGGTTGCAGGGTTTGGGTGGGGGGATGCCTGGGGCTTTGCTGGGGCAGGAAGCACCATTTGTTTGTTGGGCATCTGGTCCAGTAGCACCAAGGCTGAAGGGGATCTCTGCTCCGAGAGGAGTTGCCAGATACTCGGGACCTGTGAACGTTTCCAGCCCATGTTGGAGTCGCTGTCCTGCCCTTGCCATGGCCAGTTCCTACTCACCGCTCAAAGCAGGTGTCTGTAGCATCATCTGGGTGGGAAATCAGCTCCCAGGGCCATGTACTCAGCTGGCACTCCGCTGCAACATAGTCTTTGGGATGGCCGGGTGGCAGGGCTGCACCAGAACGGGACGCATGCATCTCCCCTGGTGCTGCATCTTCTCCCATGTCACTATCTCCCACAGAAAGGTAAAGGCGACGTGAAGAAGAAGGGCCAGCTTGACCCCTACGCCTACATCCCCCTGAACAGAGCTAGACTCAACAGAAGGTGAGGCTAGCCGGGAAGGGCACGGGGTCGGGAATGGGGCCAAAACCTGGCTTTGGTCCTGCTTTTTGTTGTTATAGGTTTTTTGTGGGTCTGGGAGCTCTCTGCCAGCCTCTGCGCCGCTCCTTGCAGAGCTTGGAGCATCCCTGTGCATTAGGTGTGCCCGGTGCCCGCACTAACCCAGCCTCCTGCTCCTTCCTCCCTCCAGGAAGCGGGCGAAAATGCAGGGCCAGTTCAAGGGTCTGATGAAGGGAGCCCAGCGCGGAGCCAAGGCTGGCCGCAAGAACCGTCTGAAGGCCCAGCGCCCCTGAGGAGCCTCAGGAGCTCGGCCTGCACCTGCCCAAGGACAGACAACACCCTGTGGCCTCTGGGCACCGGGGGACAGGGGCTTTGTGAGTGGAGCAGCAGGGACTCCTCTGCAGAAGGTGGCCTGCGTGTGTTTGAGACTCCCTGGGAAGCCACGCTGCCGTATTACGGACTCATGGCCCAAGCCCTGCCCTCCTGTGCCTGAAGGAAGGTGCTGGGTTGCCTGGTGCAGGTGTGTGCGTGTGTGCGAGAGCAAGTAACGTGTAATGAATTCTCTATGTTGATAAATACCCACTGTTCCTACCCAGCCCAGATTCATCCTCTCCTTCCCTTAAGAGTTGTGCACGCTGCATCCCTTGTGCTCTGCCTGCTGCCCCGATGCAGCGGGTCCTTCTGCCGCTGCAGCACTGTGCCCCACAGGGCTCACGCCGGCATCAGCCAGGGACCTGGGGCCGGAGCCTTCTCCCCTGCATGGGGCTTGCCTGGGGGCTGCCAGGAGCAATGCTGCAGCACAGAGCAGTGAGGCAGCGCCCATGTCCTGTGCCCTCCTGGCACGCGTGCAGTAGGGCTGAGTCGTGGAGTTGGCCAAAGAAAGAAGCCAGAGATGGTGAAGTCCTTTGCTTACAACCAGCTTTCTTATACAAACTCCCTTTTGGTAGGATCTTCTGCCCTAAACAGTGGGCCAGGGGATCTGTGCCATGGGGGGAATGTCTGCCATTCGGCTGCCACTGGTTTCTGTCCTGCCTCAGCTTTTCCCATATCAGCCATGCCTGGTTGCGGGACAGGAACAGTTCGCTGCAAATTTCTTCAAATTGGCTGGAAAACTGCTACTGCAAACCTCCCTCCCTTGCCCTTTCCCTTACTCATGAGAGCAGAGGGACACCCTTTCCTCTGCTCTGACCACCTCCTGCCAGCTAGACCTGAGCAGCGCAAATAATCCTGGACCTTTTTAGCTGCCCAGCCATCTCAGGTTGGCCTGAGCATCTGTTTTTGCCCAGTTACTTCTGCACTGAGCCCAAAATATGGTGTTTGGCCAAAGCATGCTGAAGGGAATGGAGCCGAGGGTAGTGGATACAGGTCCCATTGCTCACAGTGCAAAGAACACATATTTGTGAACATAGCTGGCTTTCCCTTCTATATTAAAAAGCCTTTAGTCCTTTATCATTTCCTACTGTGGTAGCTTACATGCTGGTATTGCAACGCTTCTCAGTCTCCTAATAAGCTAAAGGGATTGTGCTTGTTCAGCCTCTTACTGCAGGCTTCTTTCGGGAGGCTGCAAATCCAGTTTTGTGGCTCTCTTATGTGCTTTTTGTTTTTTTTCCAAGATCCTTTTAAAAGCCTGGGGTTGGAGGAGGAGCTCTTGTACTGGTATTTGTCCTGCCTTGTCAGGAGCACTGTCCCCTTCCTGCTTCCCCACCCAGGGCTCTCACTTGGACCCTTGAGCCCCAGGGCCAGCTGAGGTGCTGCTGCTCTAATCCTGCCAGAAGGGAGACCACAGCCTGGCTTACGGGACAGGCGTCTCCAGCAGCATCCCCTGACCATGTTCAGTCAGCAGGAGCTACATCCATCTTCCTCTGCTGTCTACAGCCTTGGCCTGATGCCCTCCCTCCCCTGAGAACAGGACAGGGGGAGACAGGCAGCAGTCCCCTACTGAGCCCCCAACACCTGTAACATGTGGCTCCAGGCCCACCAGAGCTATCTGTCTTCCTGCTTTCTCTTCTCTCCTTGGAGACAGGGCCTGGAGAAGGCTGTAGCTAATTCATTTAAAAGCTCCAGATTACTCACTGTATTGTTCTTCATTTGCATGTTGTTGCTTAAATTAGTGCATGCCTGCGTGGAACAGAAGAGTTTCATTAGCGCAGACGATGGTGTTCGACTGAGCCGGTGTCCAGAGAACAGATTCTTCTGCAACAACATCTTGTTAATCAGCTAATTAATCATGTAACGCAATAGAAACCCTTGGAGAGGAGACGTCATCCTGCCCGGGGAGGCTGGCTGCGAGTCAAGCCTGCTCCCCACCAGCAGCTGTCCCTGGCAGGGAGCAGAGCTGCATCTCGGGGGCCCACAGGAGCCTGAGCACAGCGCTCTGCTATGGGGCAGGGTGAGGGGTGATGTGGGGTCCTGCCTCCTGCAGATACCAGCCACAAATATTTTGCAGTTACCCACAGAGAAGCGCAAGACGGGGAGCTGGAGCGATGCTTGGCTTTCGTTGCTCAAGCTGGGAGGTGGCTGGAGGATATTTCTTCACCCAGCACGTGGTTAAACCATGCAACTCCTTTCCGCAGGCTACAGTGGGCACCAACAGTGTGGTGTGTTCAGCTACACTTGTGCAGGAAATTGTCACAAAGGGCTCTTACCCTTGCAGATACCAGCTGCAAAGCGGGTGGTCTCCAAGTTGGGGGCTGCAGGTGTACTAGGCACGCTTGAGGAGAGGCTGGCAGGACAAACAGGCTGCCCCGGGTGCTGGCTGGGTGGTCCCTGGACTGGCTGAGACAGTTGCAGATGCCCACCTTAAGGCTTAAAATGAGGAGGAGAAGGAAAACATCATTGTTTCCTTAGCCTAGAAGCTACCTACCTGGGTTGTGTCCACTGTGGCATGCCGCTGAGAGGGACAGATGTACCCCATGGGGCTGTGCCCATGGAGCATCCAGCTGGACCATCACCTCCTCTGACCACACTGCAGCACCTTTGGGGCTCCCCAGTTCAAAGTCTGGATTTGGCACACACCAAGGTGCAGGGATGGGAAAACCCTCCCAGGGGCAGCAGTGTAAGAGGAACCTTGGTGTTTATGCTAAAATGATTGGCAGTAAGATAATTAAGTGTGGAGGTTTAAAATGCCAAGGGAGCACTCCAGCTGCAATCTAGTCAATTAAAAAAATGTCAGATTAATTCTTAGTCCCCTCAGCACTCTGATCTACAGTTTCACTTGTTTCTAAAAAGTTGTTTGTCTTTTCTTGGTTGCTACCTGAACACTGTGTGCAAACCCAGGTGCAGCAAGTGTGCAGGGCCACAGGGACCCTGGCTAGGGGCAAGACAGGTGCTCCCACCCGCAAAGGAAAAAAAAAAAAGGAAATAAAACTGCTTTTCCAGTCTCTGTTCCTCTAATTTCTCCTTGCTGGTGAGCAAAGACAAAAAATATTCAAGCTGAGATGTGAGTTGGAGTTTATGGTGTAACTCATGCTCCTTGGAGCACTTTGTGTGGTCTCTGCAGGCTCAGGCAGACCCTGCTGCATCAGTCACACGTAAGCCACGTTTTAAGTTTCCTTGAAATAAAGTGGTTGCAACTTGTATTTTTATGCTGAATACTAAGTCTTGGAGTGTCAGGTGTGCACGAGACTCTGAAAGAGGGCGCCACAAGAACTTCCACAGCTCCCCAGGGGTGCTATGCACAGGCCCACGGCTCACATGTGCTGGTCGTCGTGTCCGTGTCCCCCCCCGTCCCCCCCCCGGGCCCTGGTCTCTCAGCAGTGCCCTTCTCTTCCCTCAGCTCCTGCCCAGGGGGGTAGGAAGGGGTTGCAGGTGAGGAGGGGCATCGCTGTCCCGTGCCTGCTCCGCACGGCCTCCTACCGCATGAGGGATGCTCAAGCGGAGGCACAATGGCCCGTGCACCTTCTTGCCCGCTTCGCGCCCCAGCAGCGGGAGCGTGCCAGCCAGGCCCCGCATGCTGCTGGCTCCCGGGCTGCTGCCGCAGCTCACGGGCAGCCGACGCGGGGGTCGGCTGGGGCAGGCTGGCTGGCCGCCTGCCGTCGGCCCTCGGGCCCGCTGCGGAACCGCTCTACCGCCCCGGGGAGCCTCTGCCGGCTGCGCCCCGCCGCGACACCCGGGCCCCGCCGAGCCCACCGCCGGCCTACAACGCCCAGCATGCCGCGCGCGGCATGGGCGGCCGTTTCCATCCCCCCCCGTCGTGCGCGCGGATCGGCAGTTGCCCGTTCGAACCGACCAATGGCGACGGGGGGGGCGCCGGCTGCAGCCAATGGCGATGCGCGCCCCGGGCGGGGCGGGGCCGAGGGGTGGTACGACGGGCCAATGGGGAGGCGGAGCGGCAGGTATGAGATGGCGGCGGGAGCACCGGCGCCCGGCGGGCGGCGCGGCGGCAGGTAGGAGTGGGGTTCCCCGGGGACCGGCACCTCCTCACCCCTTCACCTCGGGGTCGGCGGGGTGTCCTTCCCTCCCCGGCCCCTCGCCGCGTCACGGGTCGCGGCCCGGCCCGGCCCGGCCCGGCCCGGCCCGGCTCCGCCCGCTGCGGGCACCCCGCACCTGTCTGCAGCGCGCTGCTGGCGGGCAGGCGCCGGCCGGTGCGCCTCGGCCTCGGCCCGCCCATTGCGGTGCTTCTCCTGCGAGCCGAGCTCTCGCCGTCCCTGCTGCGGCGGAGTAGCCGCTCCCCCGGCCGGGGTCCCCAACCCCCTGGCGGAGGTGTTGCCGCCCGCCGGTGCTCGGCCGTGCCGCCGGGCACCCCCGCTCGCCCCACGGGACAGACAGGGGGGATCGGGGTGGGACACTGGGGGCATCTCCGTGTTGGTTTGCTGCACCTCGGTGCTGCGGTTCCCATGTCCCCATGGGTTCAGCGGCTGGGGAGTGCTCCCTGCAGCGTCCCTGTGCTGCATTGCAGGGGAAATACCGCTCGCTCCTCCTGCAAGGGGAGAGATCCTGCTCCAAACCACCTGCCCTCGGGCAGGGGGACTGTTCCATAGGGAAGTGTGTCCCTGCACTCAAATTAGCAAAGATAAGTGACCGCCTTTCAGTTCTGCCCCTGCTCTGGCGCAGCCGCTCGCTGCCTGCAGAGGTACGAGGCGTGCTGTGGCTAGGCTGGCTCGCTTCTTCAGCCGCAAAGTGAGACCTAATACCGAGGACTTGGCAGTTGCAGGGTTTGGTAGGGTGATGGCACTATATAGACTTGCTTCGCATCCAACCCTCTTTCTCCCTTGCTTTGTCCACTCTACATGTATTATTTTTGCTTTCTAAATACACATACAATGTCAGCTTCACATAATTCACCTTTAGCACGTACTTTTATATGCATAACCATTCTGTGACCACTGCCAAAAAAATAGCGGAGACTGTATGAGCACCTCATTGGAACAGTGTTGTTGGATGACTGCTAAAAGGCTGTAATATCTCTTCCATTTTTTTTTTCCCTGCATGCACGGCGTGGAGCTGCCAACTGAGTATCCTTTGAGTGGTAATTCTTGTGGACTTGCAAAATAAATACAGTTGAGGGCTGATGCCTCATATCCAGCCTGATTCACAGTGGTGCTGTCCCATCCTCTGCTGAGTGGGACCCATCCTGATGGCACTTGCTGTCCTTATCTGGGGGCATGGCTGTGGTGCCTGGGTTGGGGCAGAGCGTTGCTCTGGAAGGAAGAATGAAGAGGTGGTGCTCAGTGTGGCACATCTGAGCAGGGAGTGCCTAAAATGCTGGACCTGGTAAAGGGATGAGTATGCTCTGTGCAGCTGATACTTACAATACTCTTTTGTATAAAGTATTTTAAACGTGGCTTGGATCAGTCCAAATGACTGAATTTATTTGTTATGTGCTGACAGTTGTTCTTAGGATGTAATCCCCCTGTTCTTTACACCCCCTGCTCCCCCTGCAAGTGACTGTGTTAAAGCAAAGTCTGAAGTACAAGTTTTATTCCAACACATCCTGTCACCCACAGGTAGTGCTAGCAAATCAATCTCTGGCTTTGCAGGTCTATCACCACAAAGACCACAAAGCTTGCCTTTTTTTTTTTTTTTTTTTTTAAATAAGTATGCTCCATGAGCGTGCTTTTGCCCCTGTTGCCTCTCATCTGGAGAGAAGTGCAAGTTAGCTAGTAAAGCTTGCATGCTGTGCGTGTGGTCTTATAGCATGCTGACTTAAAGATTGGAAATGAAAGCTGGTTGTCTTAACCTCCTTACCAAATGTTACTGAACACAACAAAAGATGATTTGTGTGGGTCTCTCTTCTGTTTGTGGTCTCTCTAACCTCTGCCTGGCTCTTCATAACTGAGAATGATGATTGCAGTGTGCCCGAGTGCTCAGTTTCAAAAGAGAAATGTCTGTCTGTTTAATGAATGCATTTAATGTTCAATTCAAGCAGCGCCTAAATGCTTTGCCAGGCACTCAGTGTTCATGTCAGCCATTTGATATGGCAGGGGTGGGATGAGTGGAAGGGAAAAAGCCATGGGCCTGGAAGGCAGGATATGCTGGAAGAAGGCATAAGGCATCTTGCTAAAATGGCTTGATAGCGAGTTACTACACAACTGGACATCAAGAGCTCACATCGTAAACAGGCGATGAAAGGAGACACAATTGCCATCTATGTTTTACTGCAAATAAGAAAACGTTCACTGTAAACATGACTTAATGGCAAAAAGTCAAAGTGACTTGCTGAGGGTCATGCAGAAAAAATGGTTGATTTCAGAGTTAAAGCCAAGTCTGAACACATGGCTACTTTTCTCTGAAGATAGCCTGGAGCAGGGGACAATCTTATTCAAACATTCCCTTTTCCACAGCTTTTACTAAAATCTTTGAGACTTCGACTTGCGTTTAACCCCCTACTCAGTCCAAGCCCTGTCAGGCACACATCCAGCCCCGAACTCAAGGCTGTGCTGCTTTTGCAGTATTGTATGTTTGCACGTAACACCCTGTCCTGTTCTTATCCAGGGCCTGGGATGGGCTTGGACAACAGGATCCTTGTTCTGCTACGCTTCAGTTTATTGTCTGTTTGCATGAAGGGGGAGCGTTGCTTGCCCACATAGCCCAAAGCAGCATCTGGGTCTGCTTGTCAGCCTAGTCATTGCCTTGTTGCTGTGTGCACATTTACATGCATATGAAAATGTCACTGGGCTCTGTTAACGCTCCTTTAAAGGTGCCTGGGCACTCAGTTCAGTCTGAAGCTGAAGCGCCGAGTGCTGGACAGTGTGCTGGGAAATCAAATTCCTCGTCCTAAAGGTCAACCGTCTTCAGTGTGTATTGGTTTAATAAGTGGCATGAACAGATGGGAAGGAGACAGGACAGCATGGAAATGTTGGCTAATATCTAATGGTTGCACTGAAGTCAAGTTCCTCTTGGAAATACTGTCCCTCTGTATGCTGGGTTAGGCTCCTGGTCACAGCTGAGGCCTTGTATTTTCCACTTGTTTCAGAGTTAGCTCTTTCTGTAGGATCTCATTTTCATTTGTTCTTTAGCTGGAGGCAAGAAGAGGGAGCCGAGGCCCTTTCCTTGTCCTGTGCTCTGCTGGGTTCAGGCACAGATCTGCTGTGCAGCTTTTGTGCAGGCTTTTACCAAACCTGCGCTGTGATCCTGGGGACTGACGCTGTGGGTTCCTGTGTTCCCAAGTCGCAGGGGTCTTGGAGCCAGCATGGGTAGAGAAATGGGAGGAACCGTGGCCCTGTGGTGTGATAAATTTGGCCAACGCTTTGTTTCAGAGCTTCACAGGTCTGGTGTGTTCCTGGCCTCTCATGCCAGTAATGCATTACACTTACCCTTGTGTCTGACAAGAGCATTGGGCCCTTTTCTCTGAGGTGCAACAGCCTCACTCCCTGGCTCTTGGCCTTTCTCACCTCTATGCTAGGTAATTGCAATTAAGCTATCTAGAGTTTCCTCATAAATTTTTTCAGAAACTGTAGATAGTAAGGAATGCGATAAGCTGCTTAAATAATTGCCTGCCAGCTGGCTTACGAGAACTTTTAATGTGTTTGCTTTTGGCCTATAAAGCTCTAATAATTTGGAGTCCGGCCAAAACATCCTTTCTTCTTGAGTGGTAATGTGGCAGCTCTGATTTTCAGAGGCAGAAAGTTCTCGGGGGAGCCAGCATTAGTTTCCCTTTTTGTTTTTCTGGAACTCAGACTCAAGGTTGAAACGTAGCTTTATGCTTTGGGAGTTCCATATGGGCATTCCTACAGCCACGCTCGTGAGCTGTCATATAGCAGAAGACAAGCGTGCTACGGTTGGCCGTGCCTTGGAGAGCGGGAAGCTTTTTAGGGAACATCCTTCACAAGCTCTCAGGGGTGCCTGGAGCTCTCCTCTCACACACATGCCACTCCGCATCCTCCTGAGCAGCCCTTGGAGCAGTACATAAATGTATCACTGCTCCCTGGGCTCTGTAGAGAAACCGGGTGAATCCAGAGATGACCTGTCAGGCGGGATGGGAAGAGAAGCAGTTTGTGATCGGTATCGGAGAGTTGCATAAAGTGACAGTATAGGTTATTGTCATATGAATTCTGGTATCTGTGTACAATATTCCAGTTTTTGACATCCTAGCCTGCCCAAATCCCCTTCAAAAGCACTAGGCTCCCATTCTGCTCAGTTTGGTGAGTTAATTGGGCTGCTTTGTGCATCTCCGTGTCTCTGGTACTGTATGCTGTGCTGCTCTGTGGCTGGCCCAGTCTGTTTACCTGTGTGCCTCGGCAGCCCTGACCAGATGTTACTAGCTTATTTAAATGCTGGCATGCATCCAGGTGTGCCTCACTGCAATTCCAGCTTGTGAGAGTTTACACATCTGGAACATGGGATGTGGCCTCTGACATACTCAGTGGTGTCTGCAGAGGATTGCTGATGAGAAGGGATTTGATGTGCTCTCATCCCTTGCAAACACCACCACAGTACAAAATACAGATGCAAGCATGCAGCTTGCCCATTGCACTTCCAGAGCGAAGGAGCGTTGTGGAATTACAAAAGTGTAACTAACAAAAACAAGAGCTGTGACTTCCCAAGTACCTTTTGTTCTCTGTATTTGCCAGGCTGTGACCACAAAATCTCACCCAACAGTACTGTTGGGAGCTGGTTGTGGGTCCTGACCCAGGTCTTGGTATCCCCTTGGTCCAGAAAAAACAACAGCAGTCAAGCAAACCTATGAGTGCTACAGCACACTATACTCAAATTGCGATGCTTTGCTTGAGTGCTAACAGTTGATGGTGGGATGGGATTCCAGAATGTGTTCTGGGTGCCAGTTGGTGCTGGCAATTTTGCATGATTATCATCCTGCGGGAGGGCTGGAGGAAAACATCCTTCCTTCCTTGCTGGGTTGCTCAGAGTTCCCAGACTAGTTGCTACAATAGCTTGTTAATTTTGCTGTGCTGTTTTTGTGTAATTGCTCGATTTTTCATGTCAGAAGTAAACCTGATTGTTGTGGGGCTTCTCTTTATAGATGGTAATTCTACTCAGACCTGGACACTGGCTTGGAGCTACTGGACTGAGAAGCATCTACGTGGTGTATCTTTGCTAGTCTCTGAACTGCATTTTTCCCTGCCTCTGAAGGATGCCCTAGGGCTCTTATCTTTAAGTGTAAGGGTGACAATCAGAGGTGCGTGCAGCAATTTCTGAGCGCTCGAGGCCAAGGAGGTAAAGGTAGGACTGGGCCATGCCTCTTATTGACTTCCAGTACACTCAAGATGAGGAAGTAAAGAAGTTAAAGAGATTTTTAAAATGAGGAGAGTAAGGGAATGCTATCATTGTTCGCAACTGGAAAGTACCCATTGGCACACTTTGGGGATATGGCAGGCACATGTGGACCTTGCAGTCCACTCAGCTAAGGACCAAACAGGCAAAAGTGGGAAGAAACTTCCTACCTAGGATATGAATAAAGTTGAAGAGCAGTCAGTTGGTGAGAGTCCATGGACAGATGTTCAGTAAAGAATTTTAGATTACACAAGAAAGGTGTTAGGGTCCATGGGAAAAGGAGGTGTCCTTGCAGTCTGTTAGACTCGTAGTGAAAGGTCGTGGTGTGTAATTCTGCAGTGCGTGGGGAGAAAAGGCCCCAAATTCCTGTCCTAGACATGGGACACAGCATTCAGGGCAGATACCACCTGGCCCCACAGGCTACCTCAGATCTATGGTACGTTATTCACAAAGCAAATGGCTTAAATTAGTAAAATAAAGCAAAAAAGATGCATTGTTTTGTCATGATTATAATTATGTGACTGGGGCAGGGAAAATACATCAATACAGTTTCTACACAGACTAGCCCCAGGCCCTGGTGACCTTCTCCCAAAGGAGGCAGCATGCCAGCCCCTTCTGTTCTGGGTGGTGGGAAGTGGCTGCAGGGCTTCCTCAGGCTGCGACCCTCCCACCCTGCTGCGGGGGTCCGGATGCGGACACACAGTGCCCTGCAGTGCTGCCAGGCTCCTGCGGCTACCCAGCGCTGCTGGCCTGTTGTCTCTGCCTTGCCAGCAGCTCCTGGCCAGTGCCTGGAGCTCAGCTCTTGCCTCCTCAGCCCGTGTCCCAGCCATCCCTGCCTGATAGCTTTCAAACCAGCTCCTTTGTGCTCAGTCCCATGTCGCCCCTTGTGCAGAAGCTGGATTTCTTCTGAATGTCTGCAGTGTGACCTGATTATTTTTCGTGTCCTTCCTCGCCCTCCTTTTTAATAGTGTCTACAGAAAAGCTGGCAGAGTTTTATCAGTCATACTGACTGATAGTGCTGCCTCTTCTCTTGGGATTCCTTCTCTTTTCTGTCCCTCCAGCATTCACTTCAGATTTAGCTATCAGCCCTCTAAAGACAGGGTATTGCCTTTGTTCTGTGTTTGTACACCATGGAGCACAGTGGAGTCCCCAGCTGTGACTGAGGTTCCCAATACCACAATGATAAAAGTGAATAGATCAGTAACAAGAAGAGGCAGCTGCTGCCATCTAAAAAGATTCAGTTTTGGTGCTGGTTTCAGTGAAATCAGGATTGGATCTAAGGGTCCTCTTCTATTGCTGCTCCCAGCAGGGGTTTATATTAAAATAAAGACACAAAACTTCAGACTACATTGAAAGTCATGGAAATCGGAGCAGCATTGCTATTTAATGCTGTTAGACTGTGTTATTCTGATGTTAAGGCAGACATATGAGCTTGCACATCTTCAATGTATAATTACTGTGTTTCTGGCGGTAGCTGTGTTTCTGCATTTTTTAGAGTCTTGGGTACGAGGCTGAGCCATCGCACAGCGTGGGATCATCCAGAGCTGTGGTGGTGGCGCTGGGAAGGAGACTTGGTGAGGAGCACCACAGTGAACATGCGGTTCCTCTCTAAGGCGCCTCTTAGTTCTTTTCCTCCTTCTAGCACTAGAAGGCATCTGGATACTCTGATGTTGTGGTGGTGGCTGATTGAAGTACTGCTTTGTTGACTTTAAAATATTCCAGTGGCTATTATTAAAGATATCACAAAAGAATTCACTGAGGTCAAACTTGAGAAATTTCATGCTGAAATGCAAATTTCTTGATGTTTCACATATATCAAGCTGTCTTGCTACTGCAGTTTTCTTTGACACTGGTTAATATGTTGCATTTTCAGTTTCTTCCAAAACACACTTCCCCCCCGCCCCCTTCCCACCCTTTTGTCTTCCCAGATAGGTCCGACTCCAGGTTCACATCACAGATGTGTAGCTGATGTTGCCGAGGTCTGCTTTGAGTCCTTTACTGAGACAGAATCTGAATTTGTAGATTATAGCAGTGATATATCCAATTTACCCAATGTCCAAAAGATGGCCAGGTGTTACATTAGTTCCAGGTTGTCCAGCACAGGCTGCCATCACATAATAGCAACTTTCCTTCCCAGCTCCTTGCTGTCTAAATTATATATTATTATCTGGTTCCCATAGCCAAAAGGCTGAATCACCCCATGTTAGCTGTTTAAATGTGAAGAAAGCAAAGCAAAAATTAAAAAGGCAGCATTAGCTAGTATGGCTTACTTGTATTAAGTCTAAAGACAGTAGGCAAGGATCGGCATCCACTGTGCTATGCACTGTGTACTCATCACAAAAGGAGTCTGCCCCTAAAGACCTTATGAGTATAACCCTAGGCAAAAATTGCTGCATATTTTTCTTGACATTTTTCAGAGGCAAATCAATCATCCTATGAAGAGTTACTGTGCTAAATCTGAGGCCTGAATGGGATCTTTGTTATGCTATCTTACAAGAATGTCAGTCTGAAGTACAGTCTTCAAAGCAACCTTAACTGTGAAGTCAATTCTAATGTTTCTGCAGTCCGTTCCCATTAGACTTTTTAAATCTTTTTTTTTTTTTTAAATCTAGGAAATAATTTGTCTTCTAGTCCTTTTGTACTTAAAATGATTCCACATAATTCCACTACGGTTCTTTCATCTCTCTGCAAAATCTGGGATGGCTCCTATCTGGCTCTGGAAAGACTGTCTTCAGACATCCTCATTAATTGATTCCTTACTCTGGCACAACATAGGAAACGATGCTACTTCTCTCTCCCTGGGGAAATACGAGCCTGTGCGCATCTGTCCCGTCTCCCTTTGTGCTTAGCCAGGCAAAGAACTGCTCATGTTTTGTGTTCTTTAGCACTGCCTGCTTATCGCCCTGCTCTCAGTATTTGGTAGCAGCTTGGCTCTTTCTCATAATCTAAAGATAGTGTTATTATAGAGGGAGATTTTCTTCCATTATCTGCCTTATTTTCAAAAGCTCTTTAATCTTTTTACTCCTGTATGGTAAAACTCATCTACTGTCATGTTTCTGAAGTGTTAGCTCCTTAGTGACGACATACCAAGTGCGCAAAATGGCACCGGAGGTGGATTTTGCCCACTGAATTAGGTACATCAGGCTCCTCTGAAATCTGCAGCTTCCAGTTTTTCCGCTTTCCCAGCTAGACAAACACAGCTAATGCCTTGCCCCAAAGGTACCTCTTCCTTTTCTTTCTTGGTTTACTTGTGTTCTCCTTATGCTCTATTTCATGTTGCTTGAACCTTTTTCTGCCTTCACATGGGTGGAGTTAGAACAATATAAAATCTGTAAAAGCCACTAAAACAGTTAGGTCTCACCTATCTGAATGCAGGCTTCCTGCCACATGAGCTAAATCTGCCTGCTTGCACAGCTCTTGCACCACAGATTCAATCACCAGGTTTTGCCAGTTAAAGTCTCATTTTTGTCCTAGTTTCCAAGACATTTCCCTGGCCTGGATCTAGTTACCTTAGGGATTAATTGATCCATCATGATTTTGACCTCCTGCACTATCCACTCCCCATGAAATGATGGGGCTGTCATGCCTGAAGCAAGAACGTTGTGTGTGACAGACAGCTTTCTTTGTGACTTGGCTGGGATCACAGGCTTCGCTTCTAAAAGATACTAGAATGGCAAGAATCTCAGCACAATATAGGACCCATTTTTTTTAATCTGCTGTCTTAATCACAACCCTATTAGTACAAGGTTTCATTATTCATTGGGATTTGATTTTATTCATGGGATTGGAGAGGAAGCTATTTATTCCTTTATTTTATCGTCTTTTGACGTGTCGTAAAGCAATCTGAGATCACAGCACATAGAAAATATAACTGTAATTGCAAGCAAAGCAAAAAAAAAAGGCAATAAACTCTCTGAATACATGTTGTCTCCCCTTTGCTGCTGTTATATAAACTGTGAGTGTAGGTAGAGTACATCCATCTTCCTTTTTTAACATGAAAACAGCAGATGGGGCACATGGCTTTTTCTGAAGGTTATAGTGTGTGCAGCAGTGAGGATTGGCAGGGTTATTGTGTGTAAAGCCAGTGGGGGCTTTATCTTTGCTCAGAAATAGGGGTTTGCTTCACATTTCCATTTTGATTGGCAATAATGATACAAAGGCAAATTTTCTGTGTGAGGAAGAGCTGCTAATAAAGTGACCTTTCAAAATTAAGTAGCTCATTGAAGTGCCATACCACAATAAGAGTATACAAGGCTGGTCCCAGCTGCGGCAGGCAGGGAAACTGGATGGGAATCCAGAGAAATGTGGAACGGGAAGCCTGAAGTGGATGAACAGCACATGGTGGCACAGTAATGCTAGCAAAGAGCAATGGCCAGGTGCTGTTTCCAGCTCTGGAGGGGCAGATCTATGTGCTTTGTCTTTGAAAGGATCTAAAAGTGTGAAAGGCAGGGGCAGAGAGTGTTTCTAGCAAGGTTTCTGGGCACCGGGTTGTGCAGTTAAGGGACTCGGCTATTGTCCTGCCAGTGCCGTAACATCGGTTGTGCTTGGATGCTGTTGGGAATGTGTTTGCATGGCTTTACTCATGGTAAACACAGGGTAGATTTGGGGCTATTTTGTGGATTCCTCTTGGATACAGGTGGAGAGCACTTAATACCATGCTGGTCCTAATTCAAAACCCCGGTTTCTATGTAGGAATTATTTGCCGTTAAACTCCAGCTACGCAGCCTTTGGCAAGAGACATGAATCAATTTGTCCAGCTTTTCTTTTCTGTTTTGTCTCTGTGTGAAGGCTGATGCCCAGTGTGTGCCAAGGGGGCCTTTCAGACCCAATAATGCGCCCTTGTGTCTCGTAGCATGCGTGGAATTTGCATAGGCTGTGCTGGGACAGGCAGGTTTCTTTTGTTGCTGGAAACAAGGAGCAAGTTCTTTTCCCTGTCTCTGCTTCCTAATGCCTCTCCAAAAGCTCTCAGCACTCATGTAAGAAATTTACTTTTTTCTATCTATTTTTGCATTAAATGTTGTTAAATTTTGTGCGACTTGTAACACTGGCTGTGCAGAGAAGTCATGTCAGTCAGTTCTAGTTGACAAAATTGTTTAATTTTCTTTCTCTGAATCTAGATATCTAATTGTCAGAGGGAGCAGATAATCTGTGATGCTTGATGTAACTGCTGCAAAGTATTTGCATATCTTCTCTGTGAGGAAACAAAACTGCTAGTGAGTGAATAACAGTGCATGGATCATTGCAGGCAGGGTCACTGGGCCTATACACTTGCTATTAACCCTTCTCAGGATCTGTATTGCCACAGAATGAGTTGTCATGGGTTTCAGGCAAAGGGCTTGCTCCACATTATGGACAGAGCTGGCACTTGCTTGTGCATTGTAGCCCTGTGCGATGAAATGCGAATATGATCAGATCGATTGGCAGTTGCTTTTTGGCAGCTGATACTGAGTTGTTGCATTTCGGTCTTGATTTATTGCAGATAACAAACTGCTGAAAAACAGGCTGGGAGGTGCTCAGAAAAATATGGCCCCCATTTGGAGTCAGCAGCATGCTTGCTAGGCCACTCTGAGCCATGCAGCTGGGAGCCTTTAAGAGCTTTCTAAAATTTTAGATGATCTGGCAGATTGCCTTGCAGTCTGCCTTGCAGACCTTCCTTCTCTCCATCCTCTTGAAGGAGTCTGACATCCATGGAGAGCAGTGGCAAGGGGAGAGGGTTTCGTACGGATTCTCACGATGCAAGTGTTGCTGAAAGCCTGGTTTCCTCTGATTTCAGCAAGTATCTTTCTCCTTGTGGAGCCTGAGTCCCAGCTTTTATTCTCTTATTTTAATCATGCATCCTGGAAATCACGCCAAGGTGGTCTTTCAGGTCAAAGGTGTACAGCAGTGGCTCAGATAACTGTTGGGTTCACAGATACTGCGTGGAGGTGGGCTGGAGTTCAGGTGACTTGCCAGTATGTGCTTTGATGTCCTCCCCTTCGTTAGGTACTGTCAATTTACATCAGAACAATAAGTTGCTGAGATCGCTGAACTAGTAGCTGAAGTGCTCAGATGCTTGAACCAATGGTTGTAAGGTCCAGTGGGTTGCAAATACTTTCAGTGGCAGGCATGCTGAGCAGTGAGCACAGATGCCCAGCGTGGTCTGAACACGGTGACGTGGCCTCCACCCCTCAGCAGAGAGGAGAGGAAGGTCAAGGTGCTCTGGTCTTCTGTGGGAAAGCCTGCTTTGGAGGGAAAGCCTTTGGTGGCCTCGGGGGTGATCGGCAGAGCATGTGCTTCCCCCCGGGTGCCACACCACAGCTAAGGGACTGACGTGATACCTGGTGCACCAGCACAGCATTTCTATTACCTGTGCACTTGGCAGCTGCTGTTGGAAAATGATGTTCAGTGAGAGCTCACAGCTCAGGAGGGATGTTGAAACAGTGGAAAGGAAAGTATTATATAAGAGCCCAAGAATGATTAAGGAATTGGGGAATGTCACACAGTGAAAGCACTCAGTGTGTGCAAGCTGGGTGGGCAGGCAGCCTCCACCCAGAGCCCTGGAAGAACTGGCACACCAACGTACAGGGCCAGGCCAGCACTTTATAGCCGAGTATGACATTGGGGCAGTAGCTTGTGACTGGAGAATAATGACACTAATCCTCACATTTAAGTAAAAGACAGACAGGAGAAGCAAGCTAGGCAACTCTAGCCTGTGGGCTTGACATCAGAAGCGTGGAAGTGTTTGAAACAGTGGTGGGAAGATGGTAATGGAAGACCTAGAGGTAGATGGAAATTGGGATAAGCTGTAAGTGTGAGCATTAAGAGCACTGATTAACTGAGACATCTCTTTGATAACTCATTATTTTGATTTTAGACATGGTAAACGTAGCTTACCTAACTCTAGTAGGGCTAAGTATCTGTTACAGATAACCCTTAGCAGAGCAGTGTCTCAGATGCATCCCTTTTCCCATGCCACATGAGAAGCTATGAAATGGAGAAAATAGGCGTCAGTAGAGAATAGGGAGATCGGATAAAGGACAGCCTGAAGAAGAGGCAAGAACTGGATGAGCCGAAAAGAGATGTTCTAGGAGAAAGGGTACTAGGGGTTCCTCAAGGACTGATCCGGCGTGGCTTGTGCTAATACTGATGAGTTCACGCTCGCTGCAGACTCGGAGTGCATAGCTGGGCAGTTATCGTAGCTGGCAGAGAGCAGTAACCAAAGAGTTGGCGGCTTATTACCTGGGAGCATTTGACCACATCCCTAGCAGAACTGTGGGTCAGTACTGCACATTTACGATCTTAAAAACAAAGTCCCAGGGCATGGGAACTATCTATTTGTTGATAGGAAGGTAGGGATGATGGAATGGCAATGAACTGATGAGTATAAGCTGGCCATGAAAAGATTTAGATTGGGATTTAGACTTTCAGGCCACTGGGAGTGAATTTCTGGGGAGGAAGGGAGACAGAACCAAACTTATTTATGACTGAGAGTGGTACGTTAATGTAAAATATTGGGTGTCATATCTGCCTGACCTAGTAGGATGTAGGTACAGTGAAAGTTTTAGTTGGGTGTTGCCATGTGTTGCATACGTTACCATCATGCTATGGAGTGCTAGTCTTGGGCTGCGTTGTACAAACAGGCCAGAAACGTTTTTGCTCAAAAGGGAAATGTAACTGCGCCGTGCTGAATGCTCACCAAAGACAGACAGTGCTGTTGGTGTAGACTGGTAGCTCCTGTGTGAGCAGATGTCTCCTTCAGGGCAGACCAGGTGGCTGTAAAAAACAAAGCAATGAGGAGTTACTGTATTTTTTTTTTTTCCTTCCCTTTTTTCCAGTGATGCCATCTGCAATTTTGTCATTTGCAATGACTCCTCCCTCCGCAGCCAGCCGATCATCTTCAATCCTGACTTCTTTGTGGAAAAGCTGCGCCATGAAAAACCAGAGGTGTTCACAGAGCTTGTTGTCAGCAACATTACCAGGCTCATTGACTTGCCTGGGGCAGAGCTGGCCCAGCTAATGGGAGAGGAGGACCCAAAGCTGCCTGGGGCGAACAGCACAGCCTCTGGATTTTTTCGTTCTCTGATGTCTCTGAAGCGCAAGGGTGAGTATGGCATGATGTCTGGTGCCCACCTTTAGGGTAATGCTGACTGTCATCATGTTACAAGTAGTTTACAAAACTTTCAGTGTAGGCCTGTTGTTTTGAGCTCGTGTTGAATGCTTAACACTATATGTTTGTAATCTCTGAGGATGCCACCTCTAGAAAGGAGCAATACAGAGGCCAGGAGGTTCATCCTGGAAATGCCCTGCCACTTCTAGAGTACCCTTCTTCTGGGGATTATTGCTGTGGTTTATGTCAGGTTGTCCTCAGTGGGTCAGCTGCTCGCTGTGCTCAGTGCAGCACACAACACAGATATAGCTCTGGTCCCTGGGTGTTTCTGGTCTGGCTCTGTGGATAGCACTGAGCTGGACAGGGGTGCCTGAACAAGCTGCAGGTTCTTCCAATACACACCAAGGTGTCCTTGTCTCTGCTAGTTTGTGTCCATGGTAGTCCATGCTCTGTTTTCCTTAGCTCATTAGCTTTCCTCATAAGTGACAGAATATCAGTAAAGGCTGAGAGCATCAGGTTCCATGAAGAACAATAATGCCCAGGTTTTCCAGGCCACTGACTTCACTCAGGGCCCACTGTCTCCTTCAGTTGCTGTCCCAGCTCTCTGGAAGGTCTTGTCTGTGAAGCTCAGAAATCTGTAAGCATCTCCCATCCAAATGCCAGTGCCGCTCTGATTCACATACCAATCCAGTGAGTCCGTGACAAAGCTCTGCAGACTGACTCTGCTCAAGCCCAGGTTCAATCCTGGGAGATGACATATTTCTCTTTCTCTCTGAGACAAGCATTCAGCTGGAGTTTTCTTCTGGTAAACTGACTATTCTTATCTTCTCTTTCAAGTTCAGCTGTCTTGGTTATGAAACATTAGCCCCAGGCCCCTTCTCAGAAGTCTGAGATTTGCTTTTGAGCACAGTTGTGTTCAGATCCTCTCTTCACTGGCTGGCGTTTACCACTCTGTTTTGTTGTAACTAAAAGGGTGTTTTAGGTGTGTGCGTGTGCCTTCTCCCACCTCTGCATACACTCAAGGGGAGCCTGGTTCTCCTGATAAGTTCAGTTAAACCTTCTCACTCATCTAGACAGAAACTGCCTCCATCTGGGCACCTCTCACATCCCTCGTCAGTTCTGGTTTCCTAGCTAGACTGGCTGTCTGCTGGCAGAGAAGCTGTGGGTAGCTGCCTTCAGATGTTGGCAGCTTGAGGCTGAACACTTCTAATTAGTCTTCCCCTTCCTTTGAGCAATTCTGCTATTGTGAGTACCTCTGAGAAGGGAGCTATCATTATGTCTGAGTATGGCTTTTTTTTGTCTTCAACCTTTATATAGTTTCTCTAAGTGTTTCTGATTCTACCAGACCTATTCCTCCGTTGTGTTTCATAAGGACAAGCTCTGCAGCTCCACTGCTTAGGCTGAATTTTCGCATGCTGGCTTCAGCCCTCCACTCCTGGCTCACCCAGTTTGAACCCTGGTAGATACACTCACCCTGGGCTGGACAGCACTGCAGGGGAAAACCAAGTACTGCAAATCAAGTCCTTTAAGCATCCTTAGAGGTGAGAAATATTCAATATTGCCATGACTTACCTTGCTGCTCCATAAAAACAGGTCTTCACGCTGCCTCCAGACTGCAGTTAGACTGTGCTCATACCTGTTATTACTCCTGCCTCTGTTCCAGGAGAGTAGCAGGACACCTTAAATTCAGACACTTGCCACTTGACAAACAGAAGCGAGTGAAGAACCAAGTTGAAAGTGTTTTCTTAGCGTGTATGGAAACTTCCGTGTTCTTGCCAAAATCTTCTAGCAGGAGCTTGTGAGCCTTCTCTAGCTCGTTTTTTTTAAATTATCTTTACTCTGCTGGAGCACTGCTCTTATCAGACCTGATGTCTCTTCCGCTAGCTCTCTTCCCCAAGAGCTCTGCCTTCCCCCATTCAGAGGTCTCCATGGCCCTGTGTCTCACTACAGCTACAGCTAGCAGATGTTTCCAAGTCTGCTGGCTGCGCTCCCAGGCTGCAATGGCAGTATCTCCCTGCATTGACAGGCACTGTCTGTGAACTCCTTGGCCAAACTCTGAGAAAAAGAAGTTTGTGCCTAGAGAGAAAATCAGTTTCATGTACTGTGTGTTTCATCTTGGAACCATCATTTGTTTTTCTTCGTGTTATAGACCAGCTAGAACAAACAGGTTTTATTTCTTCAAAGCCAGAGGCCAAGGACCATAGAGCTCAGAGCTGATCAAACTGCAAATACTTACAACTTCTTTGAGCATCAGGAAACTCAATCTCATGCTGCTCCTTAGTTTCAGAAGCAATCGTACAATAACATCTAAGCCTTCATAACTCAGCATCCATTCTCCAGACACGTCTTTCAAGTTTCTTTGAGAATCAAATTCTCATTCAGATATCAACTTCTGACTTCAAAAGTGAATCGAATTTGTCAGACCCTACATGTCTCAAGAAGCTGTATTTTCCTCTTCTCTTCCTGGCCACTATTGATTCTATCTGTTGAATGTCTAATGAGTTTAATTTTCTTCGAGGACAAGAATCTTTTGCCAACTGTTCTCTCCCTTTGCACTCAAGCCTTTCAGATCTTAACGTGTGGATCAAGAGGTCACATTGCCCTCCTTTCTACCGCAAGACTGAAGCATGTGCTTTATCAGAGGGAGGTCAGAAAGTTCTTGATTTAACAGGAGACTGGAGTTCCTGGTGGCTTACCATGTATTTCAGAAGTCCTGGAAGAAAGTGGAACATTCTTCAGGCGGAATAAATTTAGTTGCACAGGAAGGCTGCTAGAGAAGTTCATAGGGTTAACTAGGTCTTTCCCACATGCTGTGAGCATCAACACCACAGAACAGTAAGATCTGTAGTACAACAGACCAAAAGCTAGTAAAATCAAAATGTGCTATGAGGGGGGAAAAAAAAAGCAAGAGAAATCTTGTGGGGGAGATACCTTTTATCAGACCAGCCAATGCACTGCTTGGATTGCTGAGCTATCAGCTGTAACAATAAGGAGGGAAGTCTTCAGCCACAGAAAGCTGGGGTGCAAATGCCCAGCTTGCCCTCAGAAGTGGCCCATGCTCCTGGCAGTCTGGTCATGGAGAAGGGAGGAATATTCTTTTCTTAAATCTGTTGGCTCTTTGAAGCCTAAGTGCAAGGGCAGGACAAACCAGCTCTGTACGTGGTTCCAGTTCTCGGTCTCAGTCAGCATGTTGTGGTATGGTATATCCAGCATCTTGTCTCTAGCTGCAGTCAAAACCTACATGCATCTGAGGGAAGAAGCGGTGCTCAGGGCTCTGGTTGCTGCCAGTGAAGCCCCTGGGAGTTGCGTCAGCTTTCTGACAGACAGAGCATGCTGGCTGTGTGTATCTGATGGAAAAAGCCATTCACCAGCAAGACTGCATTTATTAAAAAATACTGTCCTGCTGGATAACCACTGTCTTACCTGGGAAGTCTCTCTCTGGACAAGAACAGTTTTCTGCATTGGTTCAACAAATGCCTTTCAGTTAAATGGGCTTCTCATCTAATGTTTTCTCCCATGCAAGGATCTCCTTCCTTTCAGCTCAGTTGCTTCTGTCTTCTTTTGGGGCAGTAGCCTGTGTTATTTACTGGAGTTCTGGAGCTGGCAGCTCGTGCCTGATGTGTAACAGCCCTGTAAGATGAAAGCAAACTCCAGCAGTGAGAGGAGCTGTCAGTGCTCCGTATGGAGAAGGGCCCAGCTCATTGCTTCGCTACTATCCTTTTTTTATAGTTCTTCCTCGTTCAGCCTTTGTACTTTACTGTACTCAGGCCAGGGCAGCTAACATGGAAGAGTGATTCACTGGGATCAGGGAATTCCAGGGATTACCCATCCCTGAAAAGGAGGCCAGTGTGAACCAGTCAGATCATGTCTGTTCTCCCCAGTAGTGCTTGTTCCCCACTCCCATACTCTCATAGCTGCACCTCTTCTTTCTGCTCCACTGCATGTCAAGCCACAGTGAGGATTAATCTGGACTTTCCTTCCCAGGTGTGGAGTGTGCCAATGTGGCGGGCACCTGGGCAGTCCAGGCTGTCACATCTGCCCTTCCCACTTTGCTGTTTCCATAAGGTCCAGGCTTGCAGATGATATGCTCTTTAAAACTGAAGTATCTGTTCTGGTGGTGTTTTCTTTTCAAGAGCTAGAGAATGTTTGCTTTAGCTGATAAAAACTAATCAAGCTGAGATAAGAAGCAGGATGATGAAGCCCTTGTAAGTACAGCATGGTGAGATGAAGTGACTTCTTTGGGAGTGCTTGTGATATCTCACATCTGTGGGGGTCCTTGTGACCTTCACCCTTAGTGTTTTGGGGCACTGGTCTTTGCATGCTGAGATCCTGTTCTTTGGGGACCACTCATCTCTGTGGCTGTTGCGTTCTGAGCTGCCTGAAGACGTTATCTTCTGTTCTGCAGAGAAAGGGGTGGTGTTTGGCTCACCGCTGACGGAAGAAGGCATTGCACAGGTTTCCCAGCTAATCGAGTATCTGCACAAAAGTAAGTCACTTTGTCTTGCTGTCTTCCTGTCCCAAGGGGCATCTGTCTGGCCCACCTCAGGTCTCTGGTGTAGACAAGAGTGAAAAGCTCTGAGCTCTCCAGCAGTAGCAGTTTGGGGCTGCACTAGGCGACTGTTCCCCAGAATTGCCTAGCAGATGTATTAATCTTTTTCCCTCTGTGTATGGACTTTTTCTACTGATGGGAGCCAGCTTGAAGTCATGTCTCTGAATGCAGTTCACTGAGGCTTGCTGTCAAGCTCTGGAAAGGGGAGGGAACTGCTTTACTAAGAAGATGGGAATCAGCTTCTGATTAATCAATGGCCTTTTTTCTCCGCTCTGCCAAGCAGATCTAAGAGCAGAAGGCTTGTTTCGGGTGCCAGGCAACAGCATCAGGCAACAGATCCTAAAGGATGCTCTGAACAGTGGTACAGATATTGACCTGGACTCTGGGGAGTTTCATTCCAACGATGTGGCCACCCTGCTTAAGATGTTCCTGGGTGAATTACCAGAGCCGCTGCTGACACATAAGCACTTCCATGCCCACCTCAAAATTGCGGGTGAGTGAGCAGCAAGAGGCAGTGATGAGCAGAGGGAACGGAACTGGCCTCCTAGAAAGCTGGTAATGCTACAGAGCTGCACACTGGGCTGCGGAAGTGTGATCCTTAAAGGCAGAGTAAGAAGGAATCTTCCTGCCATCTCAGCCTAATGGTGGAAAGACTGGAGCTGAAAATCGTAAGGAATCAGACCAAGTCTGTCTAGCCCAGTCTTCTCTCTCCAGCAATAAAGAGATACCTAGAGGAGTAGAGCCCACATTGGTAACCTGGGTCTCCATCTGTTTTAAGTCTGGGGGTCTCCTGAGTGAGGTGTGGTTTCTGTGTACTTAATAACTGTTATTGAACTACCTTATGTGAACTTCCTCCGTCTTGCCTTCAACCCATCACAACTCTTAGCAACTGTGTTGTCCTGGGGGATGAGTACCACAGATTAACACATCAGGTGGGGAGCTTGGGAGCTGGGGGGAGAGACACGGAGGGCCAAGAACTGTGCAGGAGTTTGGAGGAGATCTGCATATGAAGAGGGAAGGGTAAGTGGTTGCAATAGGCCTCCAGTTAGGGAAGGTAATGTATGTCCTTCACATTCTGCCTTGTGATTTGGCAGACTTGACGCTGTTTGATGAGAAGGGGAATAAGACCAGCACTCCAGACAAAGAGCGCCAAATTGAAGCCCTCCAGCTGCTGTTTTTGATCCTTCCCGCACCCAACCGTAGTCTGCTCAAACTGCTGCTGGACTTGCTCTACCAGACCGCCAAGAAGCAGGACAAGAACAAGATGTCTGCCCACAATCTTGCCCTCATGTTTGCACCCCACATCCTATGGCCCAGAAATGTGAGCAATGCCTCAGTATCTGCGGGTGGGATATTGCAAGGTAGAAAGCAGAGGCTTGGCAGGCCTACAAGGGAAGAACCAAGATGGAAAGATTAAGTATTGATACAGTGATATGAGGGTTGGAAGCTGGGATGGTGAGGTGGAGCTTCCTGGCAGGACTCAGTCCTAGTGTTCAGTCCAGACCTGCTGTAGGTCTCATTTGCAACTGATGCTTCATTTTTTTCAGTAAAATTGAAAGCATGGCACAGTCCTGCTTCTTTGAAGAATGACAACTCCAGACAAACCTTGCAGATCTCTCCGCAAGGTTTCTTGCGCTGCTGGTGAACTGTTTGGCCCCAGAGTTGTCTAGTTCTCCTCCTCCCAGAGCAGCTTTGGCTCTGTGAGCTCTGCTTGTTGGTTTGCTGTGAGCCATGCCTGCCTGCCTTATCTCCTCAGAGCAGGGCTCCTGCTGAGGCACTGTGTGTGTCTATGTCCCAGAGACAGCAATGGCAGCAGAGACCCTTCCTCCTCACCTTCTAAATGCTGCGCCTTTGGCTGTGTCCCCTTGCCAGGTGACAGCAAATGACCTTCAGGAGAATATCACGAAGCTGAACAATGGAGTGACTTTCATGATCAAACACTCTCAGAAACTCTTCAAGGTAAGTGCGCTTTGGGGTCTTGCTCTCCCCGGCCCTTCAGCAGGAGACTGAATGCCCCTTGTCCAGACAGATGCCAGGTGTCAAGTGTATATTCTGGGTGCTCTCTTCTGCAGTAGGAGAAGGAGGATTTCTACAAGAAACTTTCTTTAGTGACGAGGGAGGAGGTCTTTGCTGGGCAGGCAGCCCAGGAGGAGGAAGACAGCCCCAGAGGTGGCTTTGTGCCTGGGCAGGTCAGAAGCACGGTGCAGTGTAATACCACCCTCTGCTGGACACCCAGCACCTGCTGCCCGGCTGGGAAACCTGGTTCCTGGGGGCAGGTAGCGACCGGGCTCCCCTCGGGTTCTGGCAGGATAAGGAAACTGAAGGGCCTTGTCCTGGATGAGTGCTGCCAAGAGCTGAATACCTAATACGGCAGGTCATTTTGTTGTGAACTTCTCTGCAAGTGGTAGTCAACCCACTGCTGTTACAGGCACAGCCTGCAGTCTTGGGCCTCTGTCTAGCTCAGAGCAGGGTGCTGTGGTAGGACAGTCAGGAGTGTGGGGCTTTCTGCAGGTTCCTCCAAGGAAGTGTTTCTGCAACAGGCAATCTCTTGACTTCTCAGGACCTTCCTGGTCATTGTAAGCATCTCCTCTCTGCAAAGAATCCTCCTGTAGAAAGTTCCCCTTCTGCCCTCTCTGTCAGGCCCCTGTTTGACCAGCTTAGAGATGGGGGAATTGCTTGGAAAAAGTTCCTGTGGAACCCTGCTCTTACTCTGTGTTCCACTTGTTCTGGTTGCCTGCATCAAAACGAAACTGTGAACAGGGACTGCACTGGGGACATAAAATCCCTTGGCTTTGTCTGCCCTAAACGGCTGAGTCTTGATGGAAGTGGCTTGTGTGGTATGGTTGAAGAGCAGCTCTTGCTAGGGCCACTCTTGCCCCGGGGCCAAACACACTAAACATACATTTGGCCTTTTCTCTGCTCATTGTCACAGGCCCCAGCGTACATCCGGGAGTGTGCCAGGCTGCACTATCTGGGATCCAGAGCCCACACATCAAAGGTAAGGCCTGCAAATGCAGCGCCTGCCCTCCATGAGAGGGCAGAGGCTGTGGTACTATGAAGGGATCCTTGTGAGTGAAAGAAGCTGAAAACAAACCAAGTCATTAAAGAGGATCTGTCAGAGAGCAGGAGTGAGGGAACCATATGGTGTGGTAGTGCAGGCGGCTGCATTAGGGAAATTGGGCAGAGTTGAAGCATCTGTTAATCAAAAGCACAGGGAAAGCTACCAGCCCCTGTTTAGCAGCAAACCTGCTCCCTGTGCCCAGTATACGCAGCACCTGCTCCTTCATGGGATTGTGCCTTCCAAACAGACAGACGCGCCTGCTGCCGTGGCCAGGCTGCTTGGAAGAGGGGCTGGGATAAAGGCTACTTGCTGCCACTGGGACAAGATATGTCAGTGCCTTGCCAGCAAATGCTTCCCTGCCCCATATAGCTGCAGAAGAGGGAAGATGCATTGCAAGGAGCTGCACTGACCCTTCTCAAGCCTGGAAGGGCTTCTGCAGCTAGCATCCGGGAGGGGAGGGAAGAAGCAATGGGGTCACCTTTGTATTGCTGTCACCTCTTCCTGGCACAGGGCCTGCTGGTGCAGTGCTGCTGCAGAGGGGTAGGGAAAACAGCCCTGTGCATTCACTGGGGTTGAGGCAGCTCATGAGACTCTTCCCAGCCTGGCTCAGATGGGTGGCTCGTTTGGATTAAAGCATGGCAAGCAACTGCTGTCTCCACTTTCCCAGGACGACCTGGATTTGCTGACGTCTCCTGGCTCCAAGGAGCTGCAGCCCCTCAAATCTCAGAAGCGAAGCCGGCTGGACACTTGCCATCAGGAGGAGACCCAGCAGCGCACGGAGGAGGCACTGAAGGAGCTCTTCCGCCACGTCCACAATATGCCTGACTCTGCAAAGAAGAAGAAGCTTATCCGGCAGGTAGTGTGGGGAGGCAAGATGTCTTTGGGGTGTGCTTGTCAGCACAATCCTGGGCACAGGGCTAAAGGCAGGGCCTTGAGAGCCGCTCCTGATCCTGGGCAGGCTGGAGAGAGTGGCTTTGGGCTGTGTAAGGGGCAGAGCTGTAAGAAGGCAAGGGAGGAGGAGGCCGCCTATCCTGGATGTGGCTGACCATGGAGCATGCTGCACCAAGCTGTGCTTTGAGCTCTCTGTTTTCCAAGCCAAGGACTTGCCAGCCAGCAGTTCCCCAGTCCTGATCATGGCCTTGCTGAGCTTCCTCCCTCAGAAAGGGAAAAGTCTTGTCCGCTCTTGCCTGCGGGGAGTGGACAAACTGGTCTCCTCTCGGTCCCATGAGCATTCCCAGCCAACCTGCTGCTCCAGAGAGACTGGTCGACATAGTCAGCACCAGTCCTGGCTGCCAGCCTCCAGCTGCTGCCCAGCCCCCTTTCTGCTCCAACACCTGCTGCTTTTGGCTAATCTGGTAGCCAGCACAAAGCAGCCTCACAGCCAAGCTCCCTGTAATCCTGGGTGGGAGATGTGGCCTTCCTGTGCTTTCTTCTCCCTGTAGCTCTGAGCTGCTTCTGTGTTTTGGGGTGTGGAAGACACGAACTGAGTTCTAGGCAGAGGGCAGCAGGTAGAGCAGCACACAGTAGCAAAGGACTGGTGTCACAGTAACTGTGCTAACATACTGCTCTCATGTTTCCTCCTAGTTTAATAAGCATCCTACAGCTCTCACTCCTGGCTCTGATGTACCCACATCCCCAGCGCCGCGACGCACCCGCTCGCGCTCCTTCAGCGGTCTCATTAAGGTAAAGGCAGCCTCTGACCCATGCTCTCTGCTGTGAGTTTCTGATGTTGCTCTCTGCTTCTGCCTTGCCCTGGCTTGAATGAGGCCCTCAAAGGGTAGGGACTGTTCAAAGTATTGGCTGCCAAAGAGCACAGATCCACTGGGGACAGAAAAGGCAGCACAGTGACAATAAGCCTTGTTAGTATAAAGTGTAATTATCTATGAAACGCATGGCTGTAGGATCTATGCATCTTTCTGAAGGATTGGTTGCTTCCCAAGATGAGATGAGGACTGACAGGGCGCTGGTCATGTAGTTTAGCCTGTTAGCACAGGTGTTAGCACACTGTAGGCTGCCCCACAGCAGCATGTACCTGCTTCTGACAGGCTGGGCTCCTGGCCAGGCCTCAGGTCAGCTCCCAAACCCTTTACAATCAGGCAGACTTAGCCTAGTGGCATGGTATTTCAGGTGGTTCTGCTTTGCAATCTTTGTCCCAGCTTGGCTTCCGTTTTTTCTTTCCCAGCATCCAACTGCTTACCAGCAATGCATCCTGCTCCTTCCCTTTCTTTTTCACTTTGCACTCTAAGCACTAGCCAACAGCCCTATCTTCTTACGGCAGCGGAAGGTTTTGGGAACCCCGGTTATCCTGCAGAGGAAGAGCAGGGATGCCACACCGGAGCCTGAGCGAGTCAGCAAAGAGAATGTCCACCTGGTAAGAGCTGCTCCCAGCTCCGCTGGAGCTGCTGGTGGGGACCGTGTGAGGGGAGTTTGCAACTGCGGCACTCATTTCAGCAATCCTTGGGGGGCTGCTTGCTGTTCTCTGCCCAAGAGAAGGTTTCCACGTTTCTTCTGTATGATCAAATAAGGTCTTAGGAAGCTGCTGAGAGGAGAGCAGAGCAGATGGCAAGGGCAGCATTGCGACAGGGGTGGCAGCACCGGGCCTCCGCTCCAGTGTTGACCCTCTGGCTGTGTTCCTGCCCTGGGGCATTGGCTTGTGCCCCCTTCCCTCTCTCCCATCCTCCTCCACAAGTTGTACAGAGCCTGCTGCTTGTGGGTAGTAGGGCTGTCCCATGGCCTAGACAAACCAAGAGTGGATTTGGGTGGTAGCTTTTCTCTGGTTGTACAGGCTGCTCCCAGGGAAGGCCGTGGATGCCACTTCGTTCCCCAGCTTTCTACTCCTATTCCCCTCTCTTGTCCAGTTACAGAAATGTGGATCTCCAGCTCACATGTCTCAAGCAAAGCTGAAATCTTCGGAGGGCCGGAAAGAGGTGACACACACACGCTCTCATTCTCCTTCCTGCGGGGAACCTGGCCTGCTGGGCTCTGAGACCCATGTCTGCACAGAAGGCTCTGTCTCGGGCTCTGTGACAGCTGCGGTCCCCTGGCTTGTAGCAGCCTGCTCCATGCCAATCTGCAGGCAGTTGGCATGCTGGAAGCCTGGCCTTGAAGGGTTTCACCCGACCAGGTGTGTACAGCCCTTCTACCTGTGAGCTGGCAGGCTGGCTGTCACAGGAAACAGAGGGAAGCTGGCAGCACAGGGTAGTGCTAACAGCCGGTCAGGGTGGCAGTGGGACGAGAGGCTGGTACAGCCCAAGACCGACCGCTGTGTTTGTCCCTGTGTGCTCACTGCCTCTTGTCTAGTGCTCTGCTTGGGTAGAAGGTGTGGGAGGCAGATTCCAGTGGGGGGTCCTTGCAGGGGGAGGACAGCATGTCAATCTTTTCTTGCATGGCATTCTGTGTCTCAAGCATTCAATTGCTCTAATTCCCTGCTCCAGGAATCCTGTAGACGCATGCGAGCCCACCTGCTTTCCAAGGATTCATCGTCCCTTTGAATTGCCTCGCACCAACGCATGGGTGAGGAATGCCCAGCCTGGCAAGCTGTGAATAATGTGCTGCACTGAGAGGGGAGTGCTGCAGGCTCACGGCAACCCTCACCAACATGGCAGCGCTCTTGAAACTGGACCTTTGCAAAGACTGCAGGGACTTGTTTCTTTCTGTATATAAATTATATTTCGTTCTACTATGGGGCAAACCACTATCTAACCAAAACTTGTGCAGCATGTCTGACCTGCTGGCTCTGGGAAGAGCTGGAGTGCTTGCTTACAAGGAGAGCCCTGTGCATTGCAGGGCCCTGTCTGCACTCCCAGCTTTCTCTGCAATGTTGCTAGGCTGTATTTTTTTTTTGCTTTTCTGCCCTGAGTTTAACACATTGACTTGTTTTTGCTCCCTCCCCTCTGTTAGCAGTGAGAACGATCCCTCTGTTTCAGCTTGAACTGGAGGCAGCCCTTGCTCACTGCCTTCATGTTTCCGTGGCACAGCTCTGCCTGGTGAGCAAGGAGTGTCTCTGCTTTGTGTTCGCCCAGGGAGGCTAAGCTGAGCAGGGCAGGAGGCTGGCAAAGGCTGTCTGGGACAGGACAGCCCAGCCTTTGGAAGCTGGGTTGTCTGGACTAGGCAGGGTCTTGTGGCTGTGTGTGCACCATAGGAACAGCATGAGCAGCATGAGAGGTGAGAGAGGCCTCCGGCCATTTGTGATCTGCTGCAAACGGTGCCAAAGGCTTTGGCTCAAGATATCTGGATGGCTGGTCAGGCAACTGGCTGATTAGTCATTAAACCGGGGAAAAGGGTTGGAGCCGGGTTTAGCTCTTTGGCCTGAGCTGCAGAAATGAGATGAACCATCTAGATAGGGGATAAACCCCCATCACAGCTGGCCAGTGTCAGCTGCCTTGTTAAGCTAAAGTGCTCCAATAAGCCAATCTTGCCAAGTACCTGTCTGCAAGCACTCTAGGGTAGGAAACACACAGGGTCACTACTGTGAAATAAAGATTTAATCAGCTGGGGAACCATCTAAACACTTCTCAGCCCTTCTTGGTGAAGCAAATAATCTCTGGAATCCAATTATAATTGTCTTCTAATCTTTAAGAACCAGCAGCTGGCAGGAGTTAGAGCTCTGTCCTTGACAGCTTTCTGAGACAACTGGTGGCAGGAGGTGTGAATATCAGGATGTGAGCAGGGAGTTCAGTCTGACTGGCTAGAGCTGTCAAAACAGGGCATTGGAGCCCTGTGCAGCTTAGCTGGAATTTGTCACTTTTTTTACTGTGATTTTTTTTTTTGAGATACAAAGCTATGTGCCTCATGCTGCTCTGTCCAAAGGGATGTTCATGGTACTTTATTGGGGGTGCCTGTCCCCAGTCTGACCCCAAATTGGAAGAGCTGCCTTGAAAATGTAGGGGGTAATAGGACTGTAGATGTGTGAGTTGGGAGTTGCTGGTGTTAGGAGCCTCTGTCGCAGCAAAGAGCGAGCTCTGGTTCTTCAGGGACCAGGCAGGCGAGGATGCTGTGAGGAAGGGCAGAGGCTGTTTGCTGTGGTAGTAGTATGTGCTTTTTGGATGTGTCTGTAATCATTTCCTCCAGAGGCTGAAGCTGTCTATGTGCTCTTCTCCGAAGGGCACTGTGTGTTTTGCTGACTGCACTTCTACCCTGCCCCTGCAGTCTGCTGTTAGTGGAGACCTGGGGATCTCGGCTTTGCCTCTGAACAGAGATGAGGCAGAGCCAAAGGTCGAGCGGCAGCGCAGGGAGAGCTGGGTCTGGTCCTGCTACTTCTGCTCTTACTTGTATTGGGGGTGGTTGCTGGGTGAAGCATTTGTTCATCCTATCCCTCCTCTCCCCATTGCCCCTAGCTTACTAGGGCATATATCTCTGTATGGGTGTCTGCTTGGCAAGGCAATCCTGTTCCTAAAACTAAATACACTGCTCCTGTATAGATGAGAGAAACAACTCTTCTCTCCACTGCCCTCCCCTTACTGATCGCTGTAGCTCAGGGACTCTGTCTGACTTCTGGCACAGCTGAGATTTGCTTAGCTCTAAGAAAAATTATCTATGGGGCATCAGCCTGTCATTCTGCATGTCTCAGATGCCTTCCCTGCCAAAGGGGCAGGTGCAGTCTCCAGACAGGGCAGTCCCAGGAGGGGTTCGGTGCCCTGGGCTTTAGCCCATGGTGCTGTGCTCCCGATGCTGAGGATGGTGGTGGCTAACGGATTCAGCCTCTAGGACCCTTGGCTGTTGCAGTCCCAATGTGTTCACACTGTCTCACAGGCGCAGGGGAGTTTGTCATGCTTGGATGTGTCTCATTTGTCTGCCCTGTGCAATGACTCACAAGGATGCTTCCTCCCAGAGCAGCCGCTAACTGTTCCCAGAGTCTATCGTTTCCAAAGTATTTTTAATCTTTGTCCTTATTTATATATGCTATGTATGTACTGTTTCAGACTGTTGCCTTTCTGTGTGTTCATGTGAAAACCCCATATTAAATGCTTTTATTTTTAGTGGTTTTGCTCAGTGGCTTAAGCAGTTTCATTGGGACAGCGAGGACTTGGTGGTGCATCCACCTTCAAAAGGAAGGAAACGTCTGCTCAGAACCCCAGAGCTCCTACCCTTAAGTGCGGGGGTGCTTGGTGAGGCGTTGCCTGCCTGCAGGGACGGCACTGGCCTCCCATGGCACCAGGGCTTGTTCCCTCTCTGGGATCCTAGTGTGATGCAGGGTGCCCAGATGGGCTGTCTTTCCCTCGGCGGTATGAAGTTGGACCTCTTCTTTTCCTGTCTTCCCCCTGCTGTCATCCAGGGTGATGGGAAATCAGGTTTACAAAGAACACTTTATATAAATAATGGATCAAATGAATACATTTTTCTCTGTAGAACCATTCTTCTCTTGCTGCTCTTGGCCGCTGAGGGAGGATGGTTTCTGCTTGCATTTTCTTTTCCTCCTTCTTAATAATGGCATCTCAGATTTTATGCAGATTATTTCTCTGTGAAGTTCTTCCACATTTGAAATGCCCTGGGCTTGCCTGCCGTGGCTCAGACACTCATTAATATCCTCGCCATGCAATTGAAAAACAAGCAGGAGAAGCAAGCGGCGCAGTACGTTTGAAACCAGCGCTGCCTTCCTGCAGGGTGAGCTTCAAGCAGGCCCCGTTCTCCTCCGGGGCTGCAGTTGGGTGTCATGGGACTGGTGTGCCCCATCTCCCCAGAGCTCGGGGAGCAGGAGGGGACGGTCCTCTGTGCACTTGAAAGTGGGCATGGGAGTCCAGAGAGACATTTCTGTTCTTGAAAATGTTGAACAAAGGAATGCAAAAACTCACAATAGCTATTCTGAATACTGCAAACCCAAATATCACCTCCCTGATAAGCTGTGATTCAAAGTGACAGCATTATATGGCTTACATAATTTAAAAAATGCATAGTTTTTAGCCCCTGAAGCCACAACCTGAGCACTTATACTTGGCTGCAAGTGAAAGGGCAGCAGTCATTGGGACCAAACACTGGGTAAAGGTACACATTTAGAGGGAAATCGCTCAGCTTTCAGTGTGTTTGCTTTGGCCTGTTGGTATTCCTGCACAGCAGTGGCGTTACAAAGCAAATAAGCAGTGCTCATCCTTCATTTCATTAAACAGTTTTTATCTCAAATTGCACAGCACAGACTTGCAAATAAGTTCTGCAGAGTGTCACTGCTATCTAAATCAATTTTTGCAAGTTGTCTTGATTTTTTTTTTTAACTGTTCTGCCCTGGTTCGGAGTTGAAATAAGATATTTTTTCTCTCAAATTATCACGTGTGGCTGGGAGCTGTCATGCTGCTGCTGCATCTCACTGCCTAGGGCAACAGTGTAGACAAAAAACATGAGTACTGCTAGCGATAGATGTTGGCACCAGCCAGACCAGCTATCAGGCTTTCCAATCTCATTGGCTTGGATTAACTAATATTTTTTCATGGACTGAATAAATTACCATGTTTAGTTCTGTTTGCTCATCCCCCCAGCAAGGGTTTCATGCTGAAGCTCATAAATTGTGCAGGCACGTAGACGCCAAGATCTCTGTGCTGGGTCCCACGCTGACCTTCCTCTTGTGCTGTGGACCAGGGTGGGATCTCCGCTGGCACCAGCTCTCCGGCCCCATCCTGCTCCAGCCCAGCTTTGTTCCTGGAAAGTGCCCACGCATGGGGAATGCGATGGGATTGTTTCTGGGCTCCTGTGTCTTGATGCAAGGAGAAGCTGCCCACAACCGCACATCACGGGGTGAGGTTCAGGTACTTCCCAGCACCAGCCTTCAAGGTGCTGATTTCGGTCCGGGTCGGGGGGAGCAGGGCTTTCCTTTCCCTGCTGAGTGCCAGCTGGAGCGGGCATTACTGCGCTCCCCTCCCCAGTCCCACTTCTGGATTAAACCAGGCTCCTCTCGCAGGCTAAACCAGCCTCCCCTGCCTTGCTGCTGGGAAGGATTTACAAACCCACCACCCAGCCCTTCCATGGGGTGCCTTACATGGCTTTAAGCCTGGCTCCTTTTGCACCGGAGAGGAAAACTGAGTCCCACTTCATCCTCTCTGCTTCTGGCTGAAGCTCCTGTGCTGCTGGGGCTGAGAATTGAGACGAATGGAGGTACAAACCCCCCTTGGCCATCGTGGCTGTGTGTAACTGGGTGCATGCACAGGTCTATGATGTGGGGGTGTCTGTGTTGTTTTAGGGTTTGTTTCTTCCAACCTTTTCGCTTACAAAGCCTGAGCCTTGCTCCCCTGGGGCAGGAGGACGGGCAGGCAGCTGTGCCAGGAGCAAAGCCCTGGGGAGCAGGATCTCAGCAACCTCCTGCACAAAAGCCTCTGCCTCCATTGTGCCTCGCCAAGGCCGTTCTGCAGCAGCAGCGCAAGAGGGGGCTGGCAGCACGCGCTGTGGGATGGGACCCCCTGCCCGCCCCGCAGCACTGGGGGCCCCAGGGCCAGATGTGCCGGGGGGCAGGCTTGGGAGATGCCTGGTTCTTCCTCCCTGGCTGCATCTGGGGGATGGAAGGGGTAGGAAGCTGGGGCTGTAAATAAGGTGAACAAGAACATAAAGAGCACAGAGAAGGCTGAGGGAAGAGGCTGGGGAGGGATGCCCTCTTACAAAGGACAAAAATCAGCTCTGCAGGTAGCCCCTAGTATGGTTCTCCAGCTCCAGTGAGAGTCCCTGCCTGCATCTGGGGCTGAGCAGAGCTGTCACAAGGCAAGCTAAACCCTTTCCCTTTCCCTTTCCCTTTCCGTCTCCTTCTCAAGTTATTTTTGGCTACTGGCATCCTCGCCATCCTTCAGAGCCAGACCTAGTAGCCAGTCACTCGGTCTCGTGCCTCTGGGGCTGCTGCTCCTTCCTGCAGCACCTGCACCCTGAAAGTGCCTCCTCTACAGTGTGGGAATTTGGGTGACGGAGGCAAAGTGGGGCTGGCACCAGCTCCTCCATCCCGCCTCGTGCAGAATCTTTCTTCCAGCCTCTAGTAGCTTGTAACTCTGTAAGGGCTGGGGGAGGAGGAGCGAGGACGCGGAGACACATGCTTACGGCTGTGGGATCTGCAAGGCACAGAAAGGCCGCCTGCGACTGTGGAAGCACAATGAGCCCAAGCAGGCACGCAGCTTATTGATCACATCCCAGCGTGGGACCGGCTGCCAGCTAGCCCTAAATATGGAGCAGAGGCAAGCTCGTCTGCACCCAGGGCATCTTCGTTAACAAAATCAGGACAGAGCTGGTGCCTCCCTCATCCATCAGGCTGAGGCACTCCTTATTTCTCAGGTTAGATGGTTTCCCAGCTCAGGGATGTCAGCGCAATGGGGATTGCAATAAGTGAAAGGGGTTGGTGGGAATGAGCCCTGTTCCTCTAAAAACAAAGCCTGGTGTCTCTGCTCACCCCATGGCCAAGGTCATCAGCTGAATCCTGAAAACCCACCTGCTCCTACTGGGAGGCAGGGTTTTATGGCAGAGGAGCTGCAGTTTATGGCACCGTGGAGAAATATGTTGGATGCGCTTGGCAACAGCAAATGGAAAGTTAGTCTATTAAACAGTAAATTATCCATCCAATGCATCTTCATTGAGGAGGGTTAATGAGTGGCTCCAGGCAGAGCGAGCGGGGAAGAGCATGTGTGTATGCACAGCGCGGATGTGGAACAATTGCTACATCTGGGGACCCCTGAGTCCCTGATCCCACGCTGCACCAACAATAGCGTTTCCATGTGCGAGGCGCTTCACAAACATCTCCTCGCGTGTGGTTTATTCAAACCAGCTTGCACTGCGCCGCAGAGCTCCCAGGCGGTTGGTGTGTCCAGCTGCGCTAGGAACAGCATCTCCCCATCTGCCTCTGGGCTGCTCGGCACAAATTTTTTCCTTGCGGACTAGAGCTGGTTTTGGGAACCCAGGGTGTGGGGCTTGGCCCCTCTGCTCAGCTGTGCCATGAAGCAGGGATGCAGTGCCTTGTGGATTGCCCCCCACCTGTTGTTCTGCAATTGCTCAAGGCAGCGGGGCAGGCTGGGCTCCCCCCGCTCGGACAGTCCCTGTTGTACGAGGCTGGGGCCAAATCTGCCTGCTTGGGAGCCTCAGCATCTCCCATATCATCGTGGAGGACCCAGTGGATGCTGTTCCCTTCACTTGGTCCCAGTGGCGAGGTCCCCAGGCAGTGGAGCTGCCCCCATCTCCTGCAGTCAGCGGGGCCACGTTCACAGAGCGACGCTGGCCGTGTTTGCAGGGTGATGCTGGCGCAGGGTGATGCTGGCGGTGTTCACAGGGCAACACGGGCAGCGTTTGCAGGGCAAGGCTGGCTGCGTTCACAGTGCAATGCTGGCCATGTTTGCAGGGCGATGCTTTTGCTGTTTGCCAGTGAGGTAGGGCTTATCCCTGGAGAGATGCCAGAAAGAGCGCATCCCAGCCCTGCCTGCTGCTGCTGCTAACCAGGCGAGATTTACTGTGATCCCAGCGGCCCCTGGCTGCCCGCACCACTCCATAATAGACCCATCAAGGGCATTGTCGCGCTGCACAAGCCCAACAGGTGCCCTAATGGGGCCGACACGCCGGCCCGCTCCCACACAATGCCTCACTCTCCGAAGCCGAGCATGTCCAGCGGGACAAAGGCAGCCTGGCCTCCCAGCACGAGCCGAGCTGGCCAGGCGTGACAGATGTGGCCCCGGCCAGTGGAGGGGCAGCCCGGCAGCCTGCCCTGCGCGGGGCCTCTGGGGGACACTGGGCAGCCGGAGGTCACAGCCACTCTGCTCCCGGCACGTCTCCAGCTGGGTCTTGCGGCCACTGCTCCCAAACCAAGCGTGTTTCAGTGATGTTGCTGGTGGGAGGAAGGGTTTGAAGCACAGCCCCGGTGCAAGGGGAGCTGGATCCTGCCATTGGCAATGCTCCTTAGCAGGGGAGTTGGAGCAGGCACCGTGCGTGCACACTATTGCCTGCATTTTAAATGCTGCTGCTCTGCACCAGTGCCTGGTCCCACCCTGAGAAGGGCTGAGCACTGCTGTGAACGAGTGACAGCCATGGCACCGCTTCGAAGCGCAGCCTAAATGCTATAGCAAGCATGGGCTGGGACATGCCGCCTCCTCCCCTGCGTGCCAAGGCGCGGGGTGCAGCAGTGCAGTGCCACTGCCTCAAAGCCCAGGTGTGCTGGAAGGTGCTACCGGCTGCCGGCGGCTCCAGCGGGGACCCAGCACCAGCCCAGACCACAGGAGAGCTAACGGGGGCGGGCTGCGGCCCGTCCCCGGGGTGGGTGGAAATGCCTGGGGGGGCTTGGCTTAAAACTGGCAGCAATTTTTGTTTGAAGCTTTGTAGCTGCTTCGCATCTCTCTGCACGACAGGTCTGGCGCGTACCCTGGAATCCTTCCCCGGATCTTCCCATGAAAACTCCTCTCCTGCAAAAAAAGCTTCTGCTTCATTTTAACCAAACCCAGAGCCCATCAGACGATCCAGATGGTCTCTCTCTCTCTATCAAGCAGTTTGGCCCAAATCCCGGTGGCAGACGGCAGGACCAGGCCTCCCCCGATAAAGAAAAGTTTGGGGGTTATTTTTCTCCCTGCTCCTCATCCATATTCAGAGGCACCCTGGGCCCTTCCCGGGCAGCTGTTGCTCTCCAAGGCCTGCATCACTCCATGCAGGGTGCCTGCGCAATTTGGGATCGCCCAAATGCACCAGGGGCTGAGATGTGTGTGGGGGGGTGTCTCAGCACACAGCCTGTCCCCCTGCCCTGCTGTCCTTCCTCCCCAGGCTCGCTTGGCCCTCACTGTTTTGGCAGCCCTGGAAGGGGGTTGCTTTTGCAACCAGAGCCGCTGCAGAGGGGTCGGCCGTGGCTGGCAGCCCAGCTGAGCGGGATGCTCCGTGGTGCCGGGGCACGGGGTGCTGGCTGCGTGGCAGGCAGTGGCAAGAAGCTCCCATAGGAGAGCAAGAGTTGAGGTATCCACAGGAGAAAATGTGGATATTGGTCTGAAATGAGGTTTTCAGCCTCTCAGCCCTGTACTCCCACTGGAACTGGGGCAGGTGATGGTAGCCTTCAGGGAGGCCCCCACCAGCTACTCCCTCTGCCGAGACCATGGCCCAGCTACGAAGCGACCTGTTCTTGCAACAACTGGACACAGAGATGGAGGGAGCCTATTTATTCTGCAGATCACGAGGATTTGCCTAGGGCAAGTGCTTGCAAAAGGGAGGAAAAAAGATCCCTCGTCCCACTCCTGCCTTCCTGCCAGCGTCAGAGGTAAAGGGCAGGTTAGGAAGACCCGGCTCTGCTCTGCCAGCCAAGGGGCGAGGGGGAGTTTGGGAGGGAGGGAAGGGGGTCACCGGCATCACACCAGTAGCAGCCAGCTTTGGGGAACACTGAGCCACTAGGAAACAACCTTCACCCCCAGAAATCCAGCCGAGGTCTTCGGCACAGGGCCCCTTTGGGTGCTCTGTGGTGCCACTGCCACCGGGGTCCCCGCTGGGAGCCCCAGGGCAGGCTGCGGGGCCACTTCTGCTGAAGCCATGCCAGCGAGGGGTCGGCTCCCAGAGTCCTGGGAAGCAGCTCATCTTCCTCGCTGTCAGGGCTGCTGGGTAGCAACGAGGAACAAACCCCTTTCATCCATCTCAGGCACGGCTTCCTCCCGGGATTGGGGCCAGAGGAAGGAGTTGTCACGAAAATGCAGACAGATGATGGGAGCCTGCATTCGGGATGGGAAAGGGCTGCTGATGTGGGCCAAGCTGGTGCAACCCTGTGTGTGTGTGAGGTGGCCCTGGCCAGAGCGAGACCCCGTGCAGAAACCTCCCTCTCGCCCTGATTAAGGAGCTTGTGGAGCTCCATACGTAGGGGGCATTGATTTAAGAGGCACTCCTGCCCCTGGGACCTGCCACCGTCCCTGCAAATATCCTGCTGGCTGAGGAAATGAGCGTGCGGTGGGGTGCCCATGCTCACACACCTCTCCTCCCGCTGCCGGAGCGATGTGACAGGCTCCCACCTCCCCACCTTCCATGGGCTTCCTCTCCGAGGAGGACATTTGCAGCAGTTGCTGTCAGCAGCCAGGGCTCTGTCGGGCATCTCAAAATGCCTGTTGTTTTTCTTAAGGACTCAGCTCTTGGAGCCACGGGGTTACAAGTGTTTCAGGTGTCATTAATAAAAGAGGTGACCAGCCCTCCTGGGTACACCCTCCTGCTTTGCATTTGCAGACCTCAGGGAAGAAAATAGAAGGTAATAAAATGAATGCAACGCTCACATTTCTGAGATGTCAACCGTTTGGGGCCAAGCTCACAGGATTTCTTGGCTTCACTTTTTTTTTGCATTGAAATAGGTGTATTTTGCCTCATTCTTCCAGGTGGATTATCCACAAAGACATTTTGGTGTCTTTGACATTAAGATGTTCCCCTGGAGTGGGAAAGGACATAGCTAAAGCTACAGCCAGGACTTTAGGACTTGCTGCCTGTGTGTGGGGCAAAGAGCAAAGTGGAGATACATCCCCAAGTGCCGCCTGTGTGCTGGGGTGCTTGGCCGCAGGGTTCCCATGAGCAGACCGGCTACCATCCTGGCTGACCAGGGCCAGCCTGCTGTGTGCTTCCCACGGGCTGCCGGGTCCCTGTGCCTCGCCTGGGCCCTGGATGACGTGGTTGGGGCTCTGGGCTGCCGGGTGGGAGACAGGCCAGGGGTGCCTGGAGCACACCGGGGGATGTGAAAGCCTTTGGCACCCCCCGAGGAGAGGTGGGAATGCTCTGCCTGCCGCCGCTCGGTTCGCAGGCTGTTTTTTGGGTCTCCGCCAGTCCCCGGGGTGCCTCTGCCCGCACGCTACCCCCTCGACACCCGCTCGCCTTGCTGCACCCCGGCATCCCGCAGCAATCTCACGGGAGGGGTCGGCTGCCCCGCGGGCCAACCCCGCTGTCCCGGGTGGGGGGACCGAGCCGGAGCCCACCTTGCTGGCACAGCCGGGGCGGTGCAGAGCCCCGACGGCTCCGGGTGCCGGTGCCCTGCCCGGCCGGGACCTCTCCTACCCCCGCCGGTGCCAGGGGCGCGGGGAGGGGCGGCGGCGGCGGCGGCGGCGGCGGCGGCGGGGGGCCCGTCGGGGCGGGCGGGGCGGGAGGGAGGAGCCAGCGCGGAGGCTGTGCCTGGGCTGCGGGATGGGGCGGCAGTGAGGGCGGACGGGCGGGTGGGTGTGCGCCGACGGGGCTTTCGCCCCGCAGCCGAGCCGTACCGAGCCGAGCCGTGCCGAGCCCAGCCCCGCTCCCCGGTGATGCGCAGCGGCCCCGCCGCCTAACCCCGCTGCCCGCTGCCATGGCGGCCCCGACCCCCGGGGGGCGGCGGGGGTCCCGGCGGGGCTGCGGGCCGCCGCCTGGCTGCTGGCGTGCGCCGCGCTGTGCCGGGGCCGCGCCGCCGCCTGCCCGCCGCTCTGCGCCTGCAGCGGCACCACGGTGGACTGCCACGGCACGGCCCTGCGCGCCGTGCCCAAGAGCATCCCCCGCGGCACCGAGCGCCTGTGAGTACCGCCGGGCTTTGTCCGGCCCGGCGGGGGTGGGAGCGGCCGTCGCGGGTGGGTCTGCAGCGGCCCGTGTTGGGGTGCGGGCGTGTGCGAGGGCCCGGCAGGGTGCTGGGGCCAAGTGCTTGTCCTGGGGGGGGGTGTGGGGTGCGCGTTCAAAAGCGTGTGGGGAGTGCGTGCAAGTGCCCAGCGGGGGGGATACGTGTTTAAGAGCCTGCCAGGAGTGTGTGCAGGAGCCCGTCAGGGGATACAAGTGCGAGAGTCTGTCCGTGGGGTGTGTGTGCAACGGCCTGTCTGGGGTGTGTGTGCAAGTGCCCATCCAAGGGGGGTGCATATGTCTGTTAAGGGGAGTACTTGTCCAGGTGCTCGTGGGGGCATGTGCAAAAGCCTGCCCAAAGGGTGCGTGTGCAGCGTCCCGTTCAGCGGCGGGGTTGGGTGTGTGTAAAAGTGCCTGTCCAGAGGATGTGTGTGCAAGAGCCTGTGGGGTGGGTGTACGTGCATCATCCCCTCCATGAGGGGGGTGCAGTAGCCCGTCGAGGTGGGGAGTAGTGTGTGTGCAAGAGCCCGCTGGAGCAGGGTGCGTGTGCAACCCTTCATCTGTGGGAGGGGTGTGCAAGGGGTCTGGCATGTGCAAGAGCCCGCGTGTGCCAGTGTGTGTGCAAGAATGCAGAGCGGGGTTGGGATTAGAGCTGTTCCCAAGGGGGTGGGTTGCTCCGGGGGGGCATTAGCACTGGGGCAGCCTGGAATGGGCTGCACGTGTAGGGCTGTGTGCCCCATGGCACCCACAGGCAGGTGTGTGGCTGCCCCTGCTGTCACTTGTCATGGGGTACCCACACAGCCGGAGGGGTTGCCTGAGGGTCCCTGCCACCCCAAGCCCCTGCCCATGCTGGGCACCCCTTTGTCCTCAGGAAGCCCTCCTGGGAGTGCTGCACATGGTGCTAGGATCAGGCCCCATTGCCCAACGCTTCCCTTAGGACCCCCCCGGTGTGACCAGCCTCCAGCCGTGCACACAGCTCACCCAGCCTTGCCAGTCCCCTGTGCCTGCACCTCGCTGCTCGTCAAAGCCCCTGCCACATCCCCAGGGGTGCTGGGGGGTGTCCCTGGGTCTCTTGGCTGGACCCCCGTAAGGAAAGCTTTTCTCTCGCAGTCATGGTCCAGCTGGCTGCAGGGGTCCTGCGGCACCCGCTGAGCTCCCCCGAGCAGGGTGCCCCTTTGCCGCTGTGCCCGGCTGGGCAGGTCTCCCTGCCCGGGGGCCCTGTGGCTGCGGCGGGTCCCTGCTCCGGGGAGAGGGGCACGAGCTGAATGTGTCCAATGCACTGCTGGCAGCAGGTTCCCGGCAGGCAGGTGTCCCCAGTCCCGGCAGGAGAGCAGGGCTGTCCCCAGCCTCTCCCCTCTGCTCGGGGGCAGTGGGTGCCCCGTCCCAGGGGCTGCAGTGGAGCCTGGTGGCACAGTAGCCCCCACAGCCCCAGCCATGGGGCCAGGCTGCCCCGACATCCCCCTTGCAGCGCAGGGAAGCATTGGGCTGCCGCCTCCTCGGGCAGCAGAGCTGCAGGATGCATCCCGGGACAGCCACACACACACAGGGCTCCTCCTGTCCCTGTGCTGAGCTGCCTCCAGTTATCGGAGTGTGAATGTGCCCTTTGCCTGCAGCTGGGGAGAGACCCCGCAGGCAGGGACTGCAGGCAGCCTGGCAGCCGCCAGGGCTGCACCCAGCATGCAGCGCTGGGAGCTCTGCGGGACACTGCTTTAGCAGAGTTTTCTCTTCTCCCGCCATAATTATCATCATACAAATGATTATTACCTAGCACAGCAACCAGGCTGCTGCGAGCTGCGGTCCCATAGAGCTGGTTTGTGAGCTCTGAGACAGGATCGCCCTTTCCTCTGTGCCCAGGGCAGGGGGAAGGTTTGCACATAGCCTGCACCAGCCCTTTCTGCCCCTTGGGGAGCTCAGTGGGCTCCGCAGCATCAGCTCTCCATGCGCCTGGGTGCGGGGTGCTGGGGGAGCGCGGGCAGCGAGCCCCCGCCTCTGCCTGCTGGGCAGGTGCTCAGCACCGCTCAGAGGAGACGATGCTGGCGTGGGCAGCCGGAGGATGCCCTTGGCTGAGTGTCTCGCTCCTGCCCCGCAGGGCATCTCTCCCCCTCCGGCAGCGGGTCCTGCTTGCTGTCTCCTGTTCTGCCTCCACTGACCCAGTCCTCCGTGTGCGTCGCCACTCAGCGACATTGAGTTTTCTGTATATTCATGCAGCTGCCGATGCCGGATCTGCTGGCTGGGTCGAGCTAGACGCGCTGCTCTCTCGTGGGTGTTGTCTGCTGGATAACTACTTCCCGCTGTGTTGCACGCCCTTGCAGGTGCTTGAGGGTGTCTGTGCAGAGCAGGTCTATCTCCGAGCAGTGAATTCCTGCTGTAGCAGCTCATAAGTGAGTTGAAGTTCCCTGTAAAGACGCTGCAACCTCACAGTCTCCAACTTCTCACTGCTTGATGGAGCGGGGTCAGCTAGCAACCCCAGGGGAGCCTGCAGCAGGGTCTGTGCTTGGGACTCACTGTCTCCAGGGTCTGGCTTTCTTTGGGAAGCCAGCAACCTCTTACCGGTGCCCTCCACTGCCTGCCTCTTTCCCCAAGCCCCGGGATGCGCAGCGTGGACGATGCCCACCTCGCCACGCGTCCTACAGTCCCTGCTGTTGTTGCCTGCCTGTTGCATGCCCGCAGCCTTGTAGGGCAGCCAGTGTTGTGTTTGGAGGCTCCAGACTTTCTCCAGCCTCCCAGCTGGCTGAGCCCCATGGTGGCATGGGTCAAACCCCTGGACACGGCAGCACTGCTGCTGCAGCCATGCATGCTGGCACTGCTAAAGTCATCATGGGGACTCAGACAGCAGCGTCCTGTGGCGAAGTCTGAGCTCCATTGCTTTTGAAATACACCCTTTTCCTTTGAAGAAGAGGGAATTATTTGCCTTGCAGAGTCACTGCAACTTTGGAGAATTATGGGCTGGGGAGAAATTGTCTTGTCTTCTGCTTGAAGGCTTCCCCTGTGATGTCTCCCCAGTGCTGTGCTGTTGGTGCAGGGTAAGGGCTGGAGACGTGTCTAGGATGGAGCATGGGTGATGTCTGCATGGGGGGACATGGGACCCCTCCTTCCTTGCACCAGGGCACAGCACATTGCTCCCTAAGTGCCTTCTAGTCTGCAACCCGACGTAAAGGCTAAGTGGTGCCTGCACCCGCCCCCCCCGCCTGGATCAGGCACCGAGCAGAGAGGCTTATGCTGCAGCAAGGTGGGAAGCAGCAAAATCTCTGGGCACTTTGCATGGCTGCCTGTGCTCCTGCCTACGCCTCTGGCAAGCACGATGGAGCAGGTCCTGGAGGCATCGTAGGCAGGATGGGGCGATAATCCTCCAACACTACAGTGTTATCTGCTCCCGGGAGTCCCTCGGGTCTCAGCTGCTGGAGGAGAGCCGTGGGAGAAGGGCACTGTTCCCTTCCCCGTTTGCTTGCTTTTCTTTCTTTCTTTCTTTCTTTGAAAGCGCCTCTGAAAAGCAGACTGCCCTGTCGGGGAGCTGGGTCACTCTCCCCATGCCAGCAGGATCAGTGCAAATTTGCCACTGTCAAATGGCTGCTTCCAGCCCGGCTCTTTGCTCGTGGGGGATGAATCGAGCCTGATGGCATTGCACTCGCTCCTGCTTTTGAAGTTTTCAGCTGAGAGCTGAGAATTGCCCCACTCACCCCTTTTGCCTCCTCTCCAGTGGGCTGAACACCCCCCACCTCACTATCAGCTGTGCAGTGCCCCTCTCCCCCCCACATGGGGGGCAGCAGAGCTGGGTTTGGGGGTCCCCATCACTGCATCCCCCTTGGCTCCCTCTTCTCCCTCCCAGGGTTCCTGGCCTCAGCATTCCATGGGGCTCCCATTTGCCTTGTTCCCCCAACTTGGGGTTTGCCTATGCTGAAGTGGGCCCCATCCAGACCGCAGCCAGCTCTGCTGTCTCCCCGGTCTGTGTTGGTGGAGGGAAGGGGTGCTGAGCTCCAGCCTTTGGGTACAGGAGTGCAATGCCAGGGCGGCCGCACCTGAAGCGTGCTCGCGCGCTGCCTAACCGTCCCCTGCCAAAATTACAGCAGTGAGCTCGTGTTCGGAGCGTGTTTAATTCATGCACCCGCAACTCCCTCTAGCTGGTTAATCAAAATGTCTTGCAGCAGCAAGGCTGGTGTATCGCAGCAGCACTCGTGCATTCGACACCAGTTGTTGGGCTGTGTCTCCTTGGGGGGCTTTGGGGAATGTTAATTCTTAAGAAGCACCTTGAGGGGGTCAACCTCTTCCTTTCCTGAGGTGCCCGGGCAAGTTTTCGGTGTTGCAGCTGAGCAGGCTGGTTGCAGAGGCAGCGAGGGAGTGCTCAGGCTCTGCAGAGCTTTGGGGCAGGATGCAGGACTGATATCCAGCCAGGCCAGTGCTCGGCCAGCCCTGCTGCCCTCGGCTCTCAGGAGAGCCAGTGCTGGGCACTGGTAGGATGCAGGCTGACTGGGGAAGGCAGCCTGCTGAGCCCGCTCAGCCCACTGCGGTGGCTTCCTTGGGAGCCTTCCCGGACAGAGGAAATTTGCAATTCTACTCCAATTTCTCCCTTCAGCTAAGTCCAAGGCAGATGCTGTCTATATATCGCCATGGTAACGCTGCGTTCTTGCTCTCCATGGAATTGCATGCTGGAAAAATATTAGTTTAAAAAACTATGTCGTGTTTGTATTGACTGGAGCCGAGGCTGATAGCGGAGGATCTATTGTCCCCTGGTTGGGAAAAGTCACTGGTAACAGGCAATAAAGCCAGGCGGATTGGCCTCTGGTGACCACTTCTCACCCGGCACAGCAATTGCTTCCCTATAAACCCTTCCCTGGCTCTGTTTTATTGCATCCTTTAAAATAGATATTTTTGCCTTAAACGTGCTGCCACTTTGCTCCTCCGGGGTGATGCATTGTGCCGCGGGCAATTCCTCGCCACTGAGGTGGGAGTGAGGAAGGGGAATTGTTCCTGGCTTTAATTGTGGGTCTCTCACGTGCACCTTCGAACACTGTTGCTGCTGCTGCTGCTGTCCCCAGAGCCTGCAGCCACGGGGTGAGCTGGGCACAGCAGCAGTGGTGCCGGTGCAGGATAGCACCCCGTGCACACGCACGCACAGAAACCGTCTAGCCGACTCATTACAGGACGTGCATTTGCTTTGAGTTTTGTGCTCCCCTACTTCATTGTTTCCTACTGAACCTCCGGCCAGCAGAAGAGCGAGGCAGCTATAAAATGCAAAGTATGCTCGAGAGACCCCCGTGGGGGAGCAGAGCCTGCAGCCCGGGGGAACAGAGGGGATCCGGGGTGCCACCAAGGCGGTGCGTGCAGGGAAAGGGTGTCCTCTCTAGGGAAGGGTGTATGAGCCCATGACCCTGCATTGAGAGGGGCTTCTCCTGCATCCTTGCTCCAGTTTGCTCCCCAGGGAGGTGGCGCGGGCGGGCAGGGCGAGCGCTGGAGCAGGATGTGTGCATGCACAGGAGGGTGAGGTGGGCAACCAAGGAGCCTGTCTTTGTCTTGCATCCGAGTCCTTCATGGTTCCCTGCCCGCTCCAGAGGTACTTAGTGCCGCGGACGCATCCTCTTTATCTTTATTGCTACCTAAATAACCTTTCATAAAACCTGAAAGGCAAGGAGATGTTTCTGTGCATGTTTTGCTGAAAGGCAATAAAAACCAGTTGTACGTTAGCAAATGGCCCCGTCCCGGGGGATGTCAGACCCAGATCACTGCTCCCCGGCAGGCTTTCAGCATGAGTAGCTCCAAGGCCAGCTCCGGCAGCTGGCCCCTGTCCCCACTCGGGGCACAGCCAGCGACGGCTGCAGTGGCGGGAGCAGTGGTTTTCCTGCTGTACGGTGCTAGGCTGCAATTAGCAACGTGGGCAGCGAGAGGGGATGGTTTGCAGCCTGGTCATTAGGGTCGCGGTGCTGCTGGAAGCAGGAAGGGAATGAGGTGGGATGGAGGGAACCTCTCCCAGGCTATCCCCTCCGGGACCATCTCAGGCCTCCCTGCCACATACAGGCTATGAAGCTGTGCTGAGTATCTGCTTTCCTGGCATGCATTTTGGATGCACTTGCTGCTCAAAATAGCAGAGGCAAGTGTCCTATGGGGGAGAGAGGCTGCTAGGAGGAGGAAGATCAGAAAAAAGGGAAGATTAATTTTTCAAGCGATGCAGCTGAGGAGCAGCCCTGGGCACCGAGAGTGGTAGAGATGCAAGCTCCTGGCCCTGGATATTTCCTGGAGGAAGCCCCAGCTCCAAAATGGGATGCTTCAGGAGACCCAGCTGGTCTGGGGTTGAGCAGGCACCCGTAACGGAGCAGTTTGGGTGCACTTGTCCTCCCGTCCCTGCTGTGAGCTGCTCCAGGAGGGATGAGCAAAGGGGTTTGCTGAGGAAGATGCAGGGTGGATTGGACCTCAGTCTGCTGAGTGGCAGGACGAAGCCTAAGGGCTGGGCTGCCTCCTCTGCCCTGGGAAGCAGAGGAGCCACGGGAGCAGTGATACTCCTCGCCAGGCTACTCAGCACAGCACAAAAAGCCAAATTTTGGGGGTATCCAGGCAAATTTGTTCTCTTGGCTGAGCCTCAGTTTCCCCATTTGTGAAACAGAAACAACCTGCTGCCTTTTCTCTCTCACACCAGGGTTGAGGGAGGTTATTTATGTATTTTTAACCTGAAGGTGACACACCACGATGCTGCGTGAGTGTAAAGCATTCCCTGACTGCGAGCAGCTAATGGCTGTGGCATGAAAACCCCAGAGAGAAGTTAGGAAGAGCAGAAAGCCTTCCAGATCCTCACCGTAACTCGCACGATCGATGCTGTTTGTAACGCTTAAAAATTTACTGTGATGCCAACCTGCTTTAGTACCTCATAAAAGCTTACCGAGCCTCCCGTGCTCTGGGGGCCAGCGCAGTGCTTGGGGCTGGGTTCCCCTTCGGCTGAGGGCAGTTATTCTGAGATGAGCCCAAATAGCACAGAGCGGCTCTTGGAGCTCTCCTCTTTGGGCACATCACCCTGCAGGCATCTGGTAGGGGGGGTGCTGGCAAGGTGTTCGCCCTGGGGTGTATGGCACCCTTAAAGGGACTTTGATGAACCTGCTGGGCACCCTTGCTCTTCCTTGAGGGGTCTGGTCAGGGCAGGACTGGGAAGGAAAAGGAGGAGAAGGTGCTGAGCCCCTTGTGCAGCTGTGTCAGCCCAGGGCATGGGTGGCCAGTGCCCCCTCCCCAAGCAGCGAGCAGCAGCACCCTGTACCCTCCTTGCACCTTGGAGGGGATGGAGTTAGCACCCAGCCGTGCCCCCATGGGCTGCAGGGAGCTGGCGGATGCGGTGAGCATCCCTCCATGGTGGTGCTGGAGGGGACCAGCTCTCCCGGGACTGGGAAGGGCTCTGCCCTGCCTTTTCCTGCTTGGGCAGCTCAGCGAGCCTGTGCTGGGACTCAATTACATTCAAGCAGCTGGGTGAAATCTTGAGAAGACTTGAAAAATGCAATAAAAGTATAGGATGAAAGGTTGCAGCTGCTCTGTCCCCGAGTGCTGAGTGCAGGGGTCAGTCCGGGGTCTGAGCCTTGTCCGTGTTTCCATTAGCAGTCTGTGTGATGGGACCCGAGCTGCTTATGACATTTGCAGATGCCACCAGACTGGGAGAGATGCAAGAGGGCTGGAGGACAGGCTGAGATTTCAAAGTGGGCTTGGCGAACAGGAGGAATGGGCTGACAAAAAGGATGCTGTTGCCTGGGGACTCGAGGAGGGTGTTTGGTGGGAGGGGATCACCAACAGCACAGATGTGGGACGGGAGCATCAGCTGAGCGGGTCCTGCCCCTGCAAGGCAGAGACCCTGAGGGAGGGTTGTGCCCCTGGGGCTGGGGGCTTGTTGGGGGTAACGGGGCTGGGAGAGGGGATCTGTGTGGGCAAGGGAGCAGCCTAGTCTCCACACCGTGGTGGCTGGGGCAGACAGGGATGGGGTTCATCTGCAGTAAGAGGGGTTCAGGTCAGAGTTTTGGAAATGGTCCTTGAGGCAGGAGCAGTGACATGGTGCAATAGGGCATGGGGGAGTGTCAGTCCCCATCCCTGAAGGAGCCATGTATGCATCTGTCAGGATTGATGGAGGGCTGCAGAGATACTGCTGTGGGGTGCGTGACCTTGCAACCTTAATTTCTCCGCTTCCCTGATTATTATCTGGCACTGCCGGCTCCAGCTGGGGTCAGGGCTCTGGAATGAGGGCTACGGAGCTGCTGGGAGGGGAGCCGTGCCCCTAGGGGCCGGTGCTCTGAGCCAAGGGCAGGAATGGCAGGGCGATGGGGACCATGGAGGGAGGGACGCATCCCATGAACAATGCAACTGCCGGCCTCGCCGGGCACCAGGGCAGCGGCAGCCCTCGGAGCGGGGACTGCAGGAGCACGGCTGGCTGCAGGCATTGCTGGCACGGACCCCTTCTCTGCCAGCCCCTGCAGTCACCGCCCGGGTGCTGTGGGTACCCACTCTGTGCTGGTGCTGACGGGGCTGGGACACATTTCTCCACTTGTGGGTGCAAATGCAGGGTTTCTTCTCGCAGACTTTCCCTCTGCCTTCTTAAAAGCAGGAGTCTGGGGAGCACAGCAGTTAGGATTTCTGCCTCGGTGGGAGAGCAGAGCTGAGCTGAGCACAAGGACAGGAGTCACGTGTGTGCCGAATAGCTGATGCTTTGCAATGGAGTACGGGTAGTGGGATTGCGCTGTCTGCTCCTTCCCCTTCCCACTCCTGATAAATCAGTGCCCAGGGAAATATCACTCATGTTGGCTGTATTTAATAAATTACCTCTCGGCATTTGCACTCTCTGAGGCTGTTACTGAGTTAGTGTAGCTCCAAACCCTGCAAAGGGAAAAGACGCATCAGACCCCCTGGGAATGGAATAAGCCATCCAAAGCTAGAAACCAAATATAAACCCAGACTATGCAAATCGAGTCTAACGAACCCTGCTGCAGCACAGACATCCCATCTGGGAGTGGGATGATCCACAAGCAACGTAGCAAAGGGACTGCTTGTTTTAATGACTTTCCTCTTCCCAGGGAGACATGGGAGAGGGGTTTCTGAAACCTGAAGGTTGCAAATGGAAATTTGCTGCCTCTCCAGCGGCAGTGTGAGATTGGGGGTGCTGGGGGGCAGAGGAGGGCAGGCTGGATGAACGTGAGGATGCTTTCTGGCATTAAACCCTATGGATTAACGGGGAAAGAGCACACCCTGCATCTCTGCTTTCAAATCACAGTCCAGAAATGCAACCAATCTGCCAGGCAGCTCCCCAGACACATCAGTCCTTATCGAAGCTCTGCTGCGTGGGGCAGGGCAGGGTGTTTCGCTTCACTAGGAAAGGGCACAGAGTCAGCGGGTGAGCAGCTGAGCAGCAGGGATCCGGCTTTCTGGGCACAGCAGACTGTAATTTATCTCCATGAGGAACTGAAGGGGATTTAGAGGGGAAAAAATGGCACGAAGTTAAATAGCAGTGTTGCCTCGGCATCCTTACAAATAAGCTTTACCTGCTGTTCATTCCCATCTTGGTTGCAAAGGCCATCATTTACCCGAACAAAGGCAAGGGGGGATGCTGAGAGCAGTTGTCTGGGAGCACGCAGGGCCAGTCCCCGAGGGAGCGGGGCTGTGAAGGGACCCTGGGACACTGCCCCGCCTGGGGACAGCCAGCCCCAGTGCTGGAGCACCCTGAGGGTGCTCAGCGAGCATGCAGGGAGCAGAGGCTTGAGTGGGCTGGGTGGGCAGCACAGTTGCCCCCTAGGGTGGCCTGTCCTTGGGGACAGGCTGCCTGTGCCTCCTTGTGCTGAAAAGTCTTTGGGTTCAGGCTGCTCTATTCCAGAGGGTGCCTGGGAGAGAGGGCAGAGCCTGGTTTTGTCATGTGGAGGGACTGGCCATGTCCAGTCCGTGGCTCTCTGGTGTTTCTGCATGTCTCCACACTGCCTTGCCTGTGCTCTGCCTCTGGCTAAGGCTCTGGGGTGCTGGTGCTCTGAGGACACCAGAGGTGTCCAAGCCTGCCTTGGGCTTTGCAGGCTGAGGTGTAAGTCTTGGCTTTCAGATTGAGCGGTTTTAAAATCAAGCCTATCTGCTCTGTCTGTCTGCAGTACCGGAGATTTCCTAACTTCCACTTACACATTGTGGCCAGAGTAATGTTAGGTATGTTTAAAAGAAGGCGACATGGGAGTCCTGCCGGGGACCCTCCCTCACCAGGAGCTTGGACAGACGCCATTACCTCCAGCTTGGCCTCCAGCATGGCCCTAGGCAGCTTCCAGGCAATCTGCTTTGGCAAGGACCCTTTAGGACATTTGGAGAAAACCACTCTTGAAGCCGGGTTTTCTCCCTGCCCTTAGCTGACCCCAAGGCTGTGGTCCACCAGGAGGTGGGCACACATCTGCACATACCAAGCCACCTCTCCTGCGGTGACAGATGTCCCTAAAACGCATGACCCACCCCAGTGCCTCGGACTTACAGCCTGGCCGTGGGTTTTGCTCCCCGGGAGAGGAGCAGGACTGAGCCCCGCAGGGTGCAACCTTGCGGATTGGAGCCCCATCCCCGGGAGCCAGATGTGCGCGCTGTGCGCAGGTCCTGCGGGGAGCTGGGCGAGCTGTGGGGCTGCAGAGGCTGAGTGTGGGTTTCAGTTTAATCGCCGGGGCTGGGGAACCTCTATTCATTCCCCGCTTTGCATTCATCTGTGTCCTAGTAACGTGCTCTCCCCACCTCCTTCCCAACACAGGCACACACGGCTGGATAATGGCAGGAGCCCGGCAATCTCGGGCGCTGAATAGCAGTGTAATTACGAGGCTATAATGGCGAGCTGGAACTCATTAGCCATTATCAGCCGTTTCAGCAGGACAATGGCAGCACCCCGGGGTGCGCGGCTGCGCTGGCTGTACCCGGCAGCCGTACACGCTGCTCGGCGGCTCCGGGGCCAGCCACCGCTGACCTCGGCCCCTCGCATGGCCGCAGAGCCCGGTGGAGGGAGACTTTGGCTCTGGATGGGAATGATGGACTTTGTATTTAGCCTCTCGTGTGACGTGGGCCGTTCCTGCTCCCCGGTCCCGCTGCCGGGGCTGGGGGGTTATAGAGTCCTGGGTGCTGGGGTCCTGCCCAGGCACCGCAACCTACTCCAGGGTGGCACCCTCCTGCCTCTCCCCTGCCCTGGCTCCAGCAGCTCGTCCTTCTCTTGACTGCCTCCCCCTCCTGTAGTTTATTTGTTTCCTCTTTATTTCTGTGTCTGTATTCAGTGCAGGCAGTGGGTCTCCAGCGTGGGAGCCCTCCCCAGGCTGTGCGTTTGTGTGGGCATCCTCCGTCCCCAGCGCACGCCGTGGGCAGATCGGCCTTGTGGCAAGGAGCAAACGCTGCCGTGCTCTGCGCTGCCGAGGGGGGAGGCTCTCGCCTGCTGTGCGGTGCTGCACAGGGACCCCCAGCTCTGCAGGCTGTGGGTCTCAGGGCTGCCGGTCCCCCTCTCCCTACAGTGCTCACAGCCCATAATGCGGAAAGGCACTGCAAAGCTGAAAACTGCGAGGCGCAAATCTCTGCAGCTCCCGGCTCAACGTATTTTAAAGCAGGATAATCCTAGCAGGGGCACGCTGGAGAGCATGGCGGGGGAGAGCCGGAGAGGTGTAGCCGGCAGGCAGGGAGCAGAGTCCCTGCCACGTGTGGGTCCAGCAGTGGGGCACACCTTGCCCTGGTGCTGAGCAGAGCCTGGGCAGGACAGCAGCCTTGGGGTGAGTGTAGGCACCCCACGGGCTGCCCTCTCCCCTTATTTCCACCAGCGAGGCGAGCAAGCCAGGACAGCATCTCCCTTCTGGCTGGAGTGTCTGTCGCTACGCTCACCCAGGGCTTTTGCATGAGAGAGCAATGCCAGGAGAAGCAGCTTGTCCTGTGCAAGCATCTCTTGGCAGGTGAGATTTGAAGTGTGGCTTGTTCTCCAGGCAGAAGGTGTGAGATGGCTGCGTACCGAACCAGTCGTAATGCATGTAGGTGACCTGCAGCTGGGTATTTGGAGGGATCCTGCTTTTCTGGGGGACAGTTGTTTGCTTTCTTATTACCCCTGCCCTCTCTAAGCCACTCTGTGTGTTTGGGATGACCCTGCCAGGTGTTGCTGCATTTCCAGAGTGGGGTGATATGCATCCAGCCAGGTGGCTGGTGGCGTCGCTGGGCTGCTTATTGCATTGCTGAGGGCTCTGGGGCTTCTGTCCCAAGGGGGGCATCCAGCGTGGGGACAGGGAGATGGGGAAGCCGGGCAGCCCCTGCCTGTTGCTGCTTTATGGTCCATGAAAGATGCCAGCTTATACACTCCTGGCCAGCCAGACTTCTGTGTGCCCAGTGCTGCTGGCCATTGAGAATGAGTGTCCTCTCTGGAGCCAGCAGCCAGCCCTGCCATTCCTGGCGAGGGGCACAGAAATGCAGCAGCCACTGCTGTCCTTTGGGCCCTGTCTGCCCTTTTTGGGGAGCTACTGGGGAGCCCCAGTGCCTGGCCACCTCCTGAGTGCTTCCTTGCTGATCTCTGCCTCTTCTCTCCACAGGGAGCTCAATGGCAACAACATCACACGGATCAACAAGAATGACTTTGCTGGGCTGAAGCAGCTCCGTGTCCTGTGAGTTCCTGGCAAAGGGCTGGCTGCCTCGACCTCGGCAGGCACCGTGCTCAGCTTGTGGCCCCTCCTGGGGCTGGTAGAGATTATGCTGAGCCCTTTGTTGGGCATCTGCCAGCGGGGCTGGAGGGCATCCACCTTGGGCTGAGCATGGTGGGCTTCCATCCAGGAGGGACTGGGGAGAAAGAGGCCAGGTTGTGTTGAGGGGATGGTGGAAGCGAGGTGGCCCTCGGTCTGGAGGAGCACTGGGGACACTGCTGGTGAGACGGGGGTGCTGGGGACCACCTTTCCAGAAAGCTGACCCCTTCTCTCCACAGGCAGCTGATGGAAAACCAGATCAGCACGGTGGAGCGTGGGGCGTTTGATGACATGAAGGAGCTGGAGCGGCTGTGAGTGCCCGGGCGCGGAGGCGGGTTGGCGAGGGGCTGCCGGGTTTAGTCGCAAAGAGCATCCTTTCCTTTTTGCCTTAAACCATGATGTATCAGTGCTGCCTGACTTCAAACAGCTTCTCTGCTGAGCGGTGGCGGTATTTTACAGTGTGGGAAGCAAACCTATTTCTGTTTCTATAGATCTTAAAGTCCTTTCTGATGCTTTTGAGGTGAGGAGCAGGTTAAACACAAATCACTCTCACTGTTATCAGCTGTGTCCTGTGTGTTTGCGAGGGAGCCGTAAGTTCCAGTCCAATACTCAATAAAATAGCTCAGCAGTTTAAAAATCCTGAGCTGCTCGAGGAAATATGAGGAGCTGAGCGAGCAGCAGGTTAACAGAGCAGTTAAGCAGCAATCAGCAGTTAACAGCTTGGAGTCCTGTCTGCATGTAATTACAACATTGTGAGTAAGTCTATTAATGCCCCGTTGGTTGCCCCCGCCTGGGAGTGCCGTGAGTGGAACAGGGGTGTCCTTGCCAGGTGGGATGCTCTGCTCTGATGGCTCCTCTGAGTGAGCCGAAGTGCCCCAGCTGTGCCCGGAGCTGCCAGCTGGGTTGCAGGCAGGGTGATTGCTTTGCCCCTGAAACCCTGACCCTTTCCTCCTTCCCTGCAGACGGCTGAACCGCAACCAGCTGCACACCCTGCCCGAGCTCCTCTTCCAGAACAACCAGGCACTGTCGCGGCTGTAAGTACCCTCTGTGCAAGCGGGGCTTCCCTGCCCAGCTGTGGCGCAGGCTTGCTTGTGGGGCTGCTCGGGGCTGCCATGGGGTTTGGAGGGGCACTGACGTCCCAGGAGGGTGCTGCTTCTGGGAGGTTGTGCTGGTAGTTGCTGATGTCTTGTCCCAGTGAGTGCCCGGTGTGTGGCAGGAGAACGCACCCTGTTTCTGAGCAACCCGAGCATGCAGCATGGCAGGGAATCAGCTTTGCCTTGCAGAAGACCTGAGACTGGTGCTGTTAAAGACTGCGTTAAACATCCTTGCAGTGCACAGGGATGTGGAAGGAGCTGCTGGCAGTTTGGGCTGGGGCTGGGGCTGGCGTCGCCGAGCTGGGCTGTACCTGCACAGCACCAGTTGCAGAGGTGCTGTGAGCCCCACAGCCTCCTCTCTGGGTGTGGATCACAGGCTCTGGAGCGGGGTGCCCTTACCCCCTAGACTGGGTTGTCATTAAGGGAGGGCAAAAGAGGATAGCCCCAGGGGGTCGCATCCTACCCGGAGACCTCTGCAGGGCCTGGAGAGCCCCACGGCCCCACTCCAGAGCTGCCTTTCTGCTGGTGTCCGGGGCAGCCGGGGGAAGGAGCGGAAAGCCCTGCCTGGGGCAGATCCAGCCCCTTGTGCCTGCTGCCCCCTCCCCGCACAGCCCTGCCTGTCCCTGTCCCTGCCTGTCCCTCTGCACCCGCAGAAACACCCCCAGGGACCGTCTCCTGTTGTGCAAGCCCCAGCTCTGCAGACCCCTCTTCCCTCCATGCAGCAGCAGGCTGCCAGGGAAGGGCTGCTGGGGTTTGATAAATACTCTCTTTTCCATGTTGGCTTTCCCTTGCCTGGGGCTGCTTTGCTTGGGCAACGGTAGCATTTTTCAAACTTCAGGAAATCCTCTTAACAAAGCATTTACAGGCTCTCAGCAATGTCAGGCACCGCATACATGGGGAAGTGGGCTGTGAAGAGGAGAGGGTGCATGCCAAACTGGGGCTGGGTGCTCTCCATCGCTCGGAGAAGATGCTTACACTCTTTGGCTGATCTGCAGTGCATAGGCGCAGGGCAGTTGTGGCCGGGACACGAGCTCTCTGCTTACTGCATCTTGTATCTCCGTTTCTCAGCTATGAAATGAGGATGCCAGGTCCCTGCCAGGGCAGGGTAGGAGTGAATGAAATAACTGAATGGGCTGAGACACTGCCAGGACAGGCATGACTGTGTCGGGGCCAGGCAGCCCTGCCTGCGCAGGCAGGCTGTGGCTGAGCTGTTTTGGTCAGCGGTGACGCCGGTTTCTTCTGACAGTGCCAGGGAGTCAGTCCCGGAGTCCAGCCGGAGGCGGTGTAATGAAGGGTTAAAACGGCGTGTGGGTTGCCAGCGTGGGATGTGTGAAATGGTGGACCTGTGCCAAAGATGGGCCTAGGTAATGGCAGCTGATAGCACAGGCGTTCAATTAATTATCAAATGGCATTTGTTGAGCTCAGCTGTGCCATATCGTGGCGCCAGCAAGGGCCCATCCTCCTCCAGCCGCCCATTGCATAACAAAAACACGGTCGAGAGAATTATTTTACAAACATTAATGTTTCCCTTTTAATCTTCTCTAGATTTTAATACCAGGCTCTTTCAAAAAGCAAACCCCAACAATTCATTGGGGAGATGCAGAAGGGCAGCCTCCCAGGCAGGCTGTGCGGTGTGCCCCTCCACAGCCCCCAGGCTCGCGTGGAGCTGGGGCTGTGCCACGGTGTGCACGGGGCTGTACCCACCCTCGCACGGTGTGCACGGGGCTGTACGTACTGCCGTGGGTGAGGAGGGATATGTGAGATGCTCCTTACAGCCACCCCATGTTCAGGTGCATTTCAGCCTCTGCCTGTTGCTTCCCGCGATGTGGTGGTTGTTTTGAACCTATTCTCTCCTGCCCTGCCTTGAAGCTGTTTTCTGGCCATCTCTGCCGTGACAAACTCTGCCTGGACACCAGCACCCAGAGCTTTTCTTGTGCAACCTGGGGCTGCGTGTGCGGGCTCAGATTTTGCAGCCCCTCAGCTACAGGTGGTGCCGTGTTTTGGGGAACTTTCACGCACACTTGGAGCAGAGGGTCCGTGCAAGGAGCTGTGGGATCAGGGAAGGGGGATGTGGTGAGCTGCCTGCCATCCTCTCTGCAGCACGTTACCTCACGTGCTGCCTGCGTTAGTGAGGGCAGGGATGGAGTGCTGGGGTCTGCCCAGGGAGCACATCAGGAGCCGCTGCCCTGGAAGAGCCTCGGGTGCTGTGTTTGGGCAGCAAAGCCCTGCACGCTGGAGGACCTGCTGCTCCCTCTCCTTATGACTGCCCATTGCTGAGATGCCCAAGGATGGTTTGGGGGGGACAGCAGAGCAGGGGGGTGCCCAGGGCAGAGCTTGTCTAGACACACCGTCACGCTGGCTTAGCAGGAGGTGGGACCTGGACTGGTGCTAGTCCGGCCAGTGTGGGAGGTCATAAGGGCGCTCTTAAATTGCTGCAAACCTGGCTCAGGCTACATGGATATGAGTCAGTGGGGAACAGGTTTAAGCTAAATTGAAATTAGCTTGCCTTAAACTGAAATCGGAGCCTCTCTGCCAGGCTTTGCACTTATTTAACTGCTGAAATGGATCTGGGGTGGCCCCGCGGCTCGGTGCCCCCTCCCTGCCCCAGAGGCAGGCTGGGACCTGTGCTGGTCAGGATGGGATGGGATGGGACAGGAAGAGAGGGCTCTTACCAGCACCGTGCTCTTGCAGATCCTGGTCTCCAGACCATTTCCAGCAAGCAGTGCCTGTGCAGGCTTCCCCATGCCCTGCCCACTGCGGCCACCCATGACGTGCTCCTCAAGCTCCTGGGGTACCTGCTAGGCGCTCATGTCCTCGCACCTTGATACTGGGAGGTCTTGAATTAGCAGAAACGGGCTGAACGAGTCGGGCTGAGATCTGTTTAGTTGGGAAATGAGGCTGCCAGGTCTGGCAGTGGGTGGCAGCTGAGGCAGAAAGCCAGGGGTGGATGCAGGAACCGGTGGGGGTTGCTTAGATGGGTACCTGGGTTCTGGCCTGGGTGCTCCAGCCTCTTCTAGCCTTAGTCTTGATGCATCTTCAGTAACATGGCAGCAGGTTAAGGGAAGTCTGTTGAATGTGGGGTGTGTGATATCTATAGAGCAGTTTTCTACTGTACCTTGAGCCTCATGGAAATATCTCACAAGCACAGAGAGGAGGACCTCGGGCTTGGGTCGGGATGGAGAGCTCTTTGTCCGCCTCCTGGGTCTGAGTGTCAAAGCCTAATCCATGTTGGTGGTGCTTTGTGGTCTCCCAGCCCAGCTCAAGCTGCAATTAGTTACTCGGATCTCGGCTATAAAGAGCATTTGTGCATCGGGATAATGGAAAGGGTTGGAGTTAAACCTGATCCATCAGGGCTTAAATAAACTGGGGAATGGCAGGAAAGGGCCAGCGGAAAGCAAACCTCAAATGAGGGCGTGGGGGAGGTGAGACGCCTGGAGAGGAATGTTTTCCCCTCGGTATTTGGGAATATTGAGCTGACGCCTGCCCGGAGCCCGTCTCGGTCTGAGATGGTGGGGGGGCTGTGCCAGTGCCTCGGCAGCGGGGCCGGGAGGCGGGAGGACTCTCCGCATGGCCTCCCTTATTTATATCCGCCGCAATGAGCGGATAGCTCATTAAGCAGTCCCGGTGGCTGGAAATGGTGCTGATCTGAGGTTTCACTGGAGAGCGCCTGACCCTAGCGACCCCATCTCAAACTGGGTTTAATTAAACTGTCAGCACTGGACGGAAGAACAAAGCATCGTGGGCTTGGGGGGGGCCGGGGTCCCCCCCACAGCTGGCTGGGGAAGAGCTCGTCTCCTGTGAGGTGGAGAGCTGATAAAAAATGGATCTTTCCTTCCATCGAGGATTACCCAGGCAAGAAGGTGACCTCTGCTATTGCACTGCCCAGCGCTGGTCCCCGGTGCCCCGCAGCCATGCACATCTTGGCTCAGCACCGGTGCCCCGGTGCAGCCCTGCAGCATGCCGGGAGCCAGGTGCTGGCAGACCTCACTTCAGCATCTCTCCCGAGCTGGCAGGAGCTGTTTTTTCCCTTGGGAAGGGGGACCCAAGCCCTTGAGTTTCTCTCTGCTCCCTTGGGAGAAATGAGGGAAGAATGGGAGAGGAGTTTTGTAGCCTTGTCTCCCCTCTCTCCCCACCTTCCCTTAAAACCTCCTCCTGAAGCCATTTTTAAGCCCCTTTGGGGGTGCTGGGTGGGGGATGCGAGGAGGAGAGAGGAGGCTGGGATGGCCGTAGCAGCAGGGTGAGAACAGAAACGCTGCGGGCGCATCGTCAGGGAGGCAAAGACGTGGGCTGTCGAAATGTGCTAAAGGCAGCCAGGCTGGCTATAAATAAATGGTTTTCTCCAAGGGAAAGCCGAGCTGGCGTGAGGGAAGAGAGGAGCGGTGGGTGCTCAGCTGCGGGGAGCTCTGGGGAGATGCTCCCGCAGGGGAGCAGCAATCCTGGCTGGATGTATCCCCCCAGGAGCAGCTGCCCAGAGGTTTCCCTCGCTGAAAGGCGCAGCAGCCGCTCCGTGCTCGGCAGAGTGGGAGCCGAGGGAGGATGAGCAGAGAGTAGGGGAAAAAGGTCCTGTCTCCAGAACAAGGAAGATTTAGGACATGGGCCACAGCCCATCGGTTCCTGTAGGACTCATGCCAGCAAAAATGGTGGAGGAGACAGTGCCGAGCCTGAGCTGGCAGCCAAGCCCAGGGGGCAGCGCCGGCGGTGCTGCTCTCCCATCTGTAAGGGCAGGGGCTCCCTGGAAACAGCATTAACATCTCAATCAGGACTGGTGGCTTTCTGAGCCGGGGACATGTGAAATGCTGTAGGAGCTGGGGGGATTGTCACGCTCCTGTGAGACTCCTCCTGCAGCTGGAGCCTGCAGAGGAGTAGCGGTGCTCTACACTTACTTCTGTCTGGGAGCTGAGGCAGGGACCAGGGGCAGATCCAGACCCCCTCTGGACCAGGAGTATTTAAAGATCTGGGTGATGAGGGAGTTTTGAGCTGAGTCGCAGAGAGCACTGCAGCTGGGTGTGCTGCCCAGGCAGGAGCGGTTACATTCCGGCAAGCTTTGGGGCAGGTTCCTCGCACCATCCCTGCATCTGGCCAAACCCAGCCCTAATTGCCTTTAGAAAAGCAGGCAGAGAAAAATGGAGCGGTGCTAAATAACTTGAGAAAATGCAAATTACATCCTTCAAGAAGGAGAGGACCACAACCACGCGGGAGGAAGCTGTGAGCTGAGTAGTAGCAAAACAGGGTGACAAGTGAAAAAGGAGCTGTCGGAGAAAAGAATAACAAAACAGGCCCTGCTCGGATGGGGCTGGCTGCGCGTGGGAGGTGTTGCTTGCGAGACTGTACCAGTGACCGTTCCTCTTGGCACTGCACCGGGAAAACCCCCGGATAGGAAAGGGAGAGATGGAGAAACGTCGGGACAAAAACCATGTGCTCGGTGGCGGCTGGGTAGAGGAGTGGTCCTGTGCCCCCGTGGCAGGTGGCCGTGCTGGTGCCCGCTGGGAGGTGTGGGTGCAGGAGGGATGCTTGCCGGGGCATATGGGTGCTGCAGCTCTGCTCCCCTCCCAGCTGGGGGGACTCGCCTGCCTGAGCCCCGGTTTCGATCTGGCGGGGGATTTTCAGTGCCTGCCTGCATATTGGCTCCCTGGAAACCCTGCCGCGGTGTTGGGCTGGCTCTAGCTGCGTGCCGGCTCTCCTGTGCCAGACACCCACCCCATCCTCCCACGGCCACGCCTGTTGGGGCTTTGGCTGAGGTTTGCTACCTCCAGCGAGGTTTTGTGCTCGTTCTGCAGCCGGTGAGCTCGGCGTGCGCCTGGCAGCCTGCAGCCGCTGCGTAGGAAGGGGCCTGCGGGCACAGTGTTGTGTTTTCATCTTTCCGTGCTGAAGCAGGGTTGCTTTGGCTCCCCGGGCGTGTGCCCCTTTACTGCTTTGCTCTTTGCACCGATGTGTATGTCCTGGTGTCCCTGCGCAGAGGTCCGCGGTCCAAGAGCAAAGTGCCAAGGTTGGAGCAGAGAGCCGTTCCCCCCGGAGCAAACCTCCCTGCTTCCCCTTCCCCAGCATCTTGCATTTCTGTCCCAGCTCCCCCCTCTGGCAGCATCCCCCTCCTCTTGTGGGGCGAGGGCCAAGTGTCCTTGCTGTTGCCGTGCCCACATTTCGGCCGTTGTCCCCTTGACTCTGGGTGCCGTACCCCCTCACACTCCCCGACAAAGCCCCTTCTGTCGGGGACAGAGCAGGGCTGGGGGGGCTGGACTGGGACGTGTCCCCCCGAATACCAATAAGGAGGGGGAGCGTGTTTACCCTGGTAGCTGGGGGGGGACTGCAGGGTCTGGGGACTGCAGGGTCTGCGGACTGCAAGACCCCCCCCACCAGCCGGGGGGACGGGGAGGGGGAAGGGAGGCCTCGCTGCAGCCCCCGGGAACAAAGAGTCAGTGTGGCTCGTGACAGCTCTAAGGAAACGCGGGGAAACAAATGTGCCACTAATAGGTGGGGAGGTTACCTAGGAAAAGATGCTGCCAGGCAGGCAGGCAGCCAGCCCCCTCCCCAGCGGGCTGGCAGGCGGCGAGGGGCTGGGGCTGGCACCCCCAGGGTCGGGGGGCTGCAGTGGGGCCAAGCCGAAGCAGGTTTGCATGCCCTCGCGCTGCTGTCCCTGTGGGGACAACATCCTTACAGGCAGAGCAAGGACATCTCTGGGTTTTTGGTTTTTGTGCTGGGTGTCCCTGCTGGGAAGCAGCACCGTTGTGCAGGGAGCTGCTCGCTGCCTGTTTGCTTTCCCCCTTCTTCCTCCGTCGTTAATGTGCCACAGACCTCGGGTTTTTTTTGGGGCCCCAAAAAGACTCCCTGGGGGATCCTGAGTACAGCCAAGCCTCAAAGCCTCACGAATTAAACACTTGTTTAAGACCTTTTTATATTTAAGCGCTTCCATAAGCTTGTTGGGACCTGACTCACAGCCTGCGGAGGCACAGGAGTGCCGGAGTGAGGGTCGCTGCCATGCCCTGACCTGCCGCTGAGCAGCCTCCCCCTTTGCTTCCCACCAGCCTGGGCCCCCTCCCACCGGGCTGATGGTGCAGACCCTGCACAGCAGTGCCTTGGCCCCCAGCTCTGTTCTGTGCCATTATCCCGCCGGCAAGCCAGGGCTGCCAGGAGCGGGCATTGCCAGCCGGCTGCCTGGAGATAATCTGCCCCCTCCCTCCGTGCACCCCGTTGTGCTCCTGACCTGCGGCTGGCTCCAGCTTTCTGGGGGTTGAGCTGCTTCCAAGGTTTCCCTGGCAATGCATGGGGTCGAGCCCTGCTCCCGGGGGTCCCTCCTCAAGCCACCGGCTCTGCCGGGTGCACCCCCGGTCTTGTTTTGGGTGCAGCCTTGGATTTGGCTTTTGTAACATTATTAAAGCAAAGGGGTCTGGGTCTGTAGTGAGGTGCAGCTTCCAGCTCCCTGCCCCTTTCGGCAAAGTGCCCCCCTCCACATGGCATTGTGCGGCGCATCCCTGCCCAGCTCCTCGGCGATCCCTGCTGCACCAGCAAATGGGAATTTGCAACCCACGGGTAAAAAGCGATGGAAAATCAAGTCTTCCTAATGCTGGGCAGCAGTGCTAATTACACAGCTATTAAAACACAGGGGAATTATTTATTCCCTCCCCGCCTCACAGCTCATTGGCTGCATTGTGCCACATTCACCCCCTGGCCACCTTTGGTCCCCTGAAAGAGTTAAAAGAGCACTTGGAGGAGCCGATCCCTTTGTCCATACATTTTGAGAGCAGAATAAAGGCATTTCCTTCCTCCTGTTTTCACAGCTCAGATAGCAGAAAGGTTCAAAGCAATATTAAGGAATCGTGAGCAGAATTAGCCTTTGGTAATTTGACTTCCAAGATGTGGAAGAAAAAAAGTCTTATGCAGCGATTTTAGGGTGAGTTATAACTTGGTACCCCTGTACGTGTATCCCACAGATGTGTTAACATGCAGAGCCAGGTAATTAATCTGCATTTGCTCGTTGATTCTCCTGCGGGTGGGTGCTGGACCCCCTTGTCTCTCCTGCTGGGACTGCCGTGAAAACAAGCCATCGGCAGTTTCCAGCGCTGCTTCCGACAGCTGCCTGCAAGGGTGCCTGTGCTGCGTCCCTTCTCTGCTGCTCCCGAGGGGCCTGTGGTGCTGTCGGCATCAGTGCTGGACCACACAGCCTGCAGCCCAGGCACCAGCAGCTCGGCTCAGTGGGCACCGGCTTCTTGCCCAAGCAGGCTGCCTGGGGCACCGGGGTGCTTTATCCACTGCAGTAGGTGGGTAATTTTCCCCGTGCTAAAGTGCCATAAAGACCAAACATGTGAGTGTGAGTGGGGAAGATGCCCCTTCTTACACCCAGGGTGTTTCCTGGTGTCGCAGGGCTTGTAGGCATTGCCAAGGGGAAGCTGTCCCCTGCCTGCAGGGATGGGCTGGGGGCGTCCTGGTTTGGAGAGCCCGTTTCCCTGTGCGTGCCGATCGGTATCCATGTGCGAAGAAACCCAGCCAGCAGCGTGTTGGGGGTGGGTTTGGGGAGGTGGGGATTCATTTCCCAGATTCTCATCTGTGTTAAATTAATTATCATCTCAGGCTTATCCTCACTTAACCAGTGAGACGCAGACGTCTGTGGTTGGGACCCCCACCGCTCTGCCAGAGCTAAGCAGCATATGGATTAGGGGGTCTTACCGGCTGCCTCCCCTGGCCCCTCCGTGGTTGTTGCATCGCCTTTTGTCCCTGGAGGCTTCGGTCCCCATTTGTGTCTGTATTGCCCTTCAGGACAGGAAAAGCTGGATTAATTTTTACCGCTCTCAAGGGAGCTGTTGGTAACCAAAGAAGTCTTGCTGTCTTGTTTTCTATAAACCGGGAGGCAGGAAACGGCAGGGATGGTTTAAAACGGTTTCCTTGCCCCCCCCTTCTCCCCGCCTGGCCCTCGCCGTCCCTCCGATGGGGGATGGCGTTTGGGGCAGAGCTGCTTGGAGAGAAATAAAGTCACTCAGACTTTTTCCCAGGCCCTGTGGCTGGAGGAGGGAGGTTTCTCCAGGAGGTGCAGGTGGGAAGAGCTCAACCATCCTCTTGAGTGTTTGGGAAATGGTAATTTTGTGATCCTGCAGAGGAGGAGTGAGGGGTGTTAGCCCCATTGCATGGACAGAGTATTAAATGTGGAAAGCACAGGAAAAGCTCCCAAAAAGTGCCTCTCATCCCAGAGCTGGGAAGTCCTCCATCCCCAGACCCCTCCCATGGCAGAACAGGGAAAGGGACCCAGGAGTCCTGGCCCTGCGTCCCCCCCGCCCCACTTTCCCATCCCTGATACAGCGTTCAAAGGGGCTTTTGTCCAGCTCCGAGCCCCACAGGTGGGTGGGCGCTTCATCCCCCCTCCCTTACCCCTGGGCTAGGATGCTTTTTCCCAGGGGCCGCCGTTGGCCCGTCGCTACGCGACGCGGGCTTGCGGATCGCCTCGGCAACGGGGGCCTGGGGATGCGGGTTGGGGGTCGACCCCATCACGGGACACTTTTGGGACGTTTGCCCGGGGGGCTGGCGATCCCGCTTGCCGCGGACCGGCACGTACCCAGCAAAACGCGCGGCCGCGCGTTTTGCTGGGTACGTGCCGGTCCGCGGCAAGCATGGTGGAAATGCAAAATCGGTGTGTGCCGTGCTGGTGCAGGCGTGGCACAGGGTGTGGGGTCAGGGCACAGGTACCTGGCATCAGGGTTTCACCCCAGGGATGCTCCATTGCAGCTCCTCTCCATTGCACAGCCAGGCTATTACTGCCCGGCAATTACCGCCGGCGCTACTAATTACTAAACATAGGGACGAAGTCGGGGCAGTGTAGTGGGGGGGGCGGAGATCTGTGCTTGTGGGGTAAACGGGAGCAAGCAAGCAAGGAGCAAGCAGGGGGGTTGGCTGCATTCCCAGGACTTGGCGGCGTTTCCAGCCCTTGCTCTCTGACCGGAGGCATTTCCACCTCCCGGCGTTGCCATCCTGCTCCGGCTCGCTTGTTCTCTTCCCCACGGGCGCAGCGTGTTGCTCATTCCTGCATCCTACGATTTCACAGCATCCCCACAGCCGGGTGTTAATGAGATTAGACCCAAGCTTTAAGATGTCTCTCTCTATCCTTTGCCATCCAATTACGCAGCCCGCATGGTATCTGATTGCCTGCGAGAGGGGAGGACTGGGGCTGGCTGGGATGGGAGGATGCAGCTGGTCTTTCTGGGTATCAGCCCCGCCGTGCCGAGTGGTTTTCTTTCTTTTCTTTTCTTTCTTTCTTTTTTTTTTTTTTTTTTTTTTTACTCCCCCCTTGGCTTTGAGCTGCTTCGTTTGGCTTTTTCATCGCTTCTCGACGTGGTAGCTGGGCAGAATTTGTTTAAATTAACTGCTTGAATGGCAGCGTTTGTGTGTGTTGGTGGGGGGGAGCTCAGACAGCACTGAAATGGATGAGGGGGATTAAAGGTGCCTAATGGGTTCCAGATGGGCATCCCGGACTGGGAAACACCCCCACAACCCCAACCCCAGGCGGGGGCCACTGGCAAACAGCTCGGGGCTGGGAGCCGGGATGCTACAGCGGGTGGCTGCCTGGCTCTCCTGCGGCAGGGCAGCTGCTCCGAGCATGTGCCCGTGGGACCGGGGTGTCCTGAGGCTCCCGGGCTGCTGGCTGCCTCTGCGCCATGCCCAGGGCGAGCAGGCAGATGCACCGCAGGAGGCACCCGCCCTGGCTGGCCCAGAGCATGGCGTGCAGCAGGCTCCGCTCTCCCCCCTCCACACGCTGCAGGCTCTGGGGACGTGGGGCTGGGGACAACTGCTGTGTGCGAGTCCGGCTTTCGGAGGTGCCTCAGCTCCAGTGTTAGCTGACAGTGCAAATACAGCCCGCCACGGCAGCACTGCTGGAGCGGCAGTTTCTGCTCAGCGGTCTTGGTTGCAATGTGAGGAATGATAATATTTAGTCTTTGACACCCTCCCCCTCTAGGGTACCTCGGGGCGCTCGCTCAGTCCAACCCCCCACCGCTGCAGACACCAGCGTATTTTTTCATATTTACAGATGGAAAACTGAGTCCCAGAGACAGGAGCTGAATTGCCTGCATGGCCCTGCCAGTTGCATTTCCCAGACCTGTAGGGATTAGAGACACAGTGACAGCCCTCCCCGGCTCTCCAAGAGCTGTGCCTCCCACTGATGGCCAGATTTCTCCTCCAGACCTGCTACATGGTGCCAGGGCTGCGTGTTCGCAGCCTGTCCGATGGCAGTGCCTAGCTTGGAAGCATGTCAGTCCCCAGTGAGATGAAGGGTGCAGGAGCGAAGGACTGCTGGGGAGCGGTGTCGCTGGTGGGGACCGCAAGGTCGTGGGGAGGGTCATTGCTTTCGAGTTTTATTAATGGCTGAGAGTGGGAGTGGGACATGAGCTGCGAGCCGGCTGGCTGCTAGGAATATCACCAGTGCTGTCAGACGGCTCATCATTTCGTGGGGGATTTAAGCTGCTTAGGGGAGCAGGCTGCAGAAGAGCCCATCAGGTTTAATGGGAGCGAGCGGTACCTTTTGCTATTGAAAGCTGGAAAAGCCCTGTTCCCAGCGGGAAGGAGCCCACTCACTCTGCAATGGCTTTTTGTGAAGGCAGTGGTTTGCTCCGGCGTGTCTGGCTGCATCCAAGCAGATGGCCGAGCTGGGGGATGAGGCAAGGCACAGGAGAGGAGAGCCACAGCAGCGCTCCCGATCCAGAAGGGCTGCAGCAGAAGGTGGGGGCTGAGGAGGGTCCGGGCAGGGTGGCAGGGGGGCACGTGGGGCGGTTGGGAAGTGCTGGCCGGCCTCCCTCACCTGCTGACCCTCGGCTGACGCTCCGTCTGCCAGCCCTCCCGGCCCATCCTTGGCCCCACATTCCCCCCCGGCTCTCGTTTCCTTCCACAAATATTGAGAAAATAAATAGTGTGGCCAAAAGGGGACGTCCCCGCGTCCCACTGCACACAACCGCCTCCCCGGGGAGCCGCGCAGGTGGTGACCCCGCATTCCTCAGCCCGAGGGTTAACCGGAGAGAAAGCAAATATTGGCTTCTCTGGAGGCCACCCCAGCCCGTGCCCCGTGGCCAGGGCTGCCTCTTGCCTGAGGAAAGGGGCTCACGGGCAGGCAGGTCCCCATCCCCGGCAGGGGAGGTTGCACAAACCTGGCTCTTCGCCCGGGTAGCGCGAGGTCCCCGCCGTGGTCTGAGCCTGCTCCTCGGGGCAGGAGGTGCCCCGGCACGGTGGGGACAGGTGAAGCCACGTGGGTGACAAGCTGGAGGGTCAGCCTGTGCCGGGCACTGGCTGCGGTGGGCTGGGGGCACGGCTGGTGTGCTGCCAGGGCTGCCTGCCCCTCTGCCTATTGCTGCATCTGCCCCCGGGGCATGCTTCTGTGCCTCGGGGAACTGAAGGCACGAAGCTGGAAGGGCCTCGCCGCCACCCCACCGGGAGCTTGTGCATGCAGTGCCGATGGCAGGAGCCCAGCACTGCCAGCTCCCACTGCCACTGCGGGCCCTTCTCGGCTGGGCTCCTCCCATCCCCCTTCAGCCCTGTACATGGTTTTGTGGTCCAGGAGTTGCTCCACGGAGCGTGGGACCCGTGTTGATGCCAGGAGCCTTTGCAAGCCCCTCGCTCCCTGGGGCAGGATCTGGCTTCAGCGGGGTCCAGCAAAGCGTATCCTCCTTCTCCCCCATCCTTCTTCACTCCCTTCATCCCTGTCTTGTCTCTTAGCAACTGCCCCTGGCCAGGACCTGGGCTGTGCAGGGAGGGATGTGACACTTTCTATGCATCAGTCACTTTGCCACCTCAAGAATGACGGCGAGGTTGTTAACCCCCGCGGCACTGGTTGGGCTGAGGTGCGGTGAGCGATGATAGAACATCCCCGCGACGCCTCCGCTCGGGTAGCAGCCGGCTGCTCTGCCTCCAGCTTGAAACCAATCCCCGCTACAATAATGATACAGGCGGCAATCAGGGAGGAATTAAAGGATAATTAATGCCAATCCACATGGAAAATTTCTCTCGTCAAACAAACCTGATATCATTTTTTTTGATGAGCTGACAAATTGGGTTGATAAGTAGCGACTGTGCTGACATGATATACCGAGACTTCTGCAAGTCATTTTACTCTTGCCTGGAGGATATTGCGATGAAAACATTAATATTCTGCAAAAATCAGTGTAGCATTTCTGACAATGTGCTTCACTAGTAGACTTCCCGGGGGAAATGCAGCGGTCGCCTTTCTGGCAGGGTGCAGCAGGGGTCTGATGATGATGAACCGATGTTCACCATCTCTGCAGAGCTGCAGTGGTCCTGGGATCTTCAGTGGCAATATTGACTTTTGCCAGCCTCCCGCCTCTTGTTGCCTCCTCCTTCTGCCCCGTGCCAGCCGAGGGTGTGCAGTGAGCTGGGCGGTGTAAGTGATGTGGCCGGGGAAGAAGCCACCTGCACCGTCACGGAGCTCGGTTTGGAAGAAAACACGAACTGATAGGTGAAAGGAGCAGGGCTGGTGCTGCCGGTGGGCTGCCGGTCTGGCGGGATGCTCCGCCTGAAACACCTGCACTGGAAAACATCCTCGTGCAAGGTCATGCAGCTGGGGAAAAAAAAAATGTAGGTCACAGCTACAAGACGGGGAACAGCGTCTGGGGATGTGGTTACACTGAAAAGGACTTTGCAGCCATCGTGGCAGCCTGCTTTGGGATGCGGGCTTCCAGTGCTGCAGCTTGGGGGGGCGATGGATGAGCAGAGCAGCTCTGGGTATCAGGGGCTGGGGGGCAGTCACTGTTTTGGGGGGCAGCAGGGAGGCCTCCGCTGAGCATCGTTTCTGCTTTGGGGCCCGTGGTTTAGAGAGATGTTGGGAAATTAGAAATTGCTCAGAGAGGAAGTGCAGGATAATTGGAGGTCTGGAAAACCTGCCTTCCAGTGAAAAGAATTAAAAAGCTCAGCCTATTTAGTGTATGCAAGAGGAGGTTAGGAGGGGATTTGATCCCCGTCTTTGCATACCTGCATGGGGAGAAGCCTAATTGTAGGCACCTCATTAATTCTGTAAAAAAAGAAATAGAAAAGAAAAAGAGAAAAAGCATAAAATCATTCAATAGCTGGAGGCTGAAACCAGACAAATTCAGACTAGAAATAAATTTGTTTTTTTCACCACGGAGAGCAGTTAACCATTGAACACTCAGCTGGGAAGAGGTGGATTGAATGTCCTTTGAAGTTGTGAAGGAGACCGTACTTCTCTCCCTGATGGTGAAAATAGGAAGGGACAGGGTTGGAGCAGGAATCCCAGGGAGGGCTCTGCGTCTGGGCTGTGTGCATGGAAGCATCCCAGTGATAAAGTGTCCCCTTCTGGGTGATGGATGGCACCCCATCTGCTGTCCCTCTCTGGGCATCGGGGACATCAATCCAGTGCTTCCATCCCAGGCCAGGACCTTAATTGCTCGCAAAGCCCCGAGCATCCCTGCTCTGCGAGGCTGGCTGAGCAAAGCTGGCTGCAGAGGCTCTTCTCCATCCAGGACGATGCGAGGTGACATCTGAGCAGGCACGTCTGCTGGTGGGGACGGGGCTGCCGCAGCCGAGGGGCTGCTGGGGGGGGGCTCTCAGGCTGCCCCTGCTGCTCTCAGCTGGGCCAAGGGAGATCTGCTGGCGCCGGTCTTCCCACGCTCTCCCCAGGGGATGCTCAGCCGCGGCCTTCCTGACCCCTGCGCTGCAATCCTGTCTGACCGTCTTAGGCGGAGTTATATTTTACTAGCACGGTAAAAGGGAAAGACAGCTTTGCTTTAATTTTATGAGCTACAAAGTACCTTGCCTGGTTAGGTGCTGGCTGAGGTTTGCAAGGGCTCTGGCTCGGAGTTCACAGGGCAAATAGCAGCAGTGGTTGAAGATGCCATCTCTCCCCTACGCTGCTCCCTTGCCCATCACAACTGCTCTTCCTCCAGTGCCCCCATCTCCGCAGAGCTGGGCAGGATCTGCTCCTCTCCTGTTCCCATCCCTTTGCAGAGAGACGCCAGCAGTGACCGTGACAGCGAGGCCAAAACGGAACGCTCCCGGGTTGTCCGGCTGTGGGGTTTTCCTGGCTGCTGGTCCCCTGAAATTGTTCCTGGGACAGTGAGAAGGCGAAAGCTGGCAGTAGCTGGGGATGTGGCTCTGAGAAAGTCCCACCCTGGCTGCACATTTGGGGACAACGCGTGCAGAGCAGTGGGATGCTGCGGGGAGCCGTCGGTGCCCTCGTGAGCAGGGCGGTGCATGCAAACGCCCGTGTGCCCTCGCAGCCTGCCGACCCCTGATCCCCCGGTTGTAGGAATGTCTTTACATGCTCTGGGAATCTTTGTGCTCCTGTCCTTGCAGCCTGCCACTGCCGGGCCTGGGTTTTGTGCTTTTGCTTCTTTTTTTTTTTTCCTTTTTTTTTTCCTAGCCTCTTTCACAAAGACACCTATTCTCCCTCTGTGCCCTGGGGATTTACACGGAAAGCTCACCCTCAACACAGCAAAAGAAAGGCCTGGGCGGCCAGGGAGAGGAAGCTCACACAAAATGCGGTGTGTGGCTCTTTGTGTCCCCTTTGTAATTCCTCTGCACAATGAACTGCCCTGGCCACCCACCAGCCCCGGGGTACCCCCAGGTGCCCCGTCTGCTGTGCCCCCCTGCAATGCGGCAGCGGGCAGAGTTGGGGATGCTCCTCGCCAGGTGGCTGAGAGCGCAGCCTTTGTGCTCGGAGAAGGGGAAATTTGGGCAGGATGGAGATCGTCATGTTCCCGCAGCAGCAAAAAGCCCCCTCGCATCCCCGCCGGCCCCCGGGCAGGGCGCTGGGGGGGTCCCTCCGGCAGAGCCCTTCCATCAGCCCCGCTCTGACGGCTTTTAACATGCTAATCACCCTCTCAAGGGCAGGAGCAGCTCTGTGTAAAACCCATGTTCAGCCCTCGGTCATGGACATTTGCTCGGAGACACAGTGTTAAATATTTATCCTCCCCGCCTCCCTGCCCCCCGACTCTGCAGGCATTAACAATAGCGATCGCAACTGGCCCCTTCCCCCTCGCCGAGAACATGTGGCTCCCGGACCATGACAGCGAACGTTATCGTTTGTACCTGTGAATTATTGATAAGGTATAAGATAGTTCTTGCGGTGAAAAAATAATGAGGGGGAGAGGCTGTTTGCAGCCTGGCGGGGCGGGCGCTGCTGCAAACCCTCTTCTCCGGGGGCAAAACGGGCGGTGGGACCCCGTTCCTGTCGGGCCCCGTCTGCCAGCTGACCGTGCCAGCCCTTAGCAGCGTGCAGCCGGCACCGGGCTGCCTTTGTGCATGGCGGCTCCTCTCTCGGCGTGGGTCTGGCTGGCGCCTGTCCCCTCCTGGCTGCCCTCTGCCTTCCCCGGGGGAGGTGGGCAGCTGCCCTCCCTCCCCAGCCCCACGCTGCCTGCAGCTACCCGTGAGCTGGGGGATGCTCGCTCAGGCAGCTGCCTGCGGGTCGTGGAGGTGAGTGGGGATGTCCCAGCTCCGCGGGTCGGCTGCCCGCCCTGCGGTGCCTTGGCGGGGAATGGGCAGGTATCGCCCAGCCCCGCAGACGCCGTGGCTCCAGCGAGCAGATGGGGTTTAGCCTGGGAGAGCCTTTCAGCTGGCAGGGCTGGGGGGCTCGGGAGGTCTCCAGGGGCTGGAGGAGGGAGAGCGGTCCTCGGTCCTTGGCTTTATGGCCACTGATGCGCGCTGTCCCTATGCCCTATGACAGATTAATCCCTGGAAAAAGGGTGATGAGGCTGCTGAGTCCCTGGAAAGCAGGTGGCAGCCCTGGAAGGGGGTCTGTTCCCCAGTTTAGGGCTGTCCTTTGGCTAGGAGCTGGACTCAGCACATCCGTCCCCTGAGCTATGGAGGTGAGACCCTGTCCTGGAGAGCCCCTGGGTCCGCCAGCTCTGGCAGGTCTGGGCTTCGGCTGCGCTTTGCGAGGCTCTGGGATGCCACGTGGGAGGGTGTGGATGGCTCGGGGGGATCTTGTCGTTGGTAGCGTGGGCAGTCTGATTAAAATCAGGGTGCCTCTTTAAGCCAGTTCAAAGCCCAGCTTTGATGTACTTAGACCCTCAAACCCACTGTGTTTTGCGGGGAGAGCATTAGCAGGAGAGCCAGGGCATTAGCGTGCAGAGCCTGGCCCAATCTGGGGTTACACATCTGCGTCCCTGGGCTGGGTGATGGGGCACCGGGGCGCTGCGCCCACCCCAGGGACAGTGAGGGTCTGGAGGGAGCACAGCCGGGATGAGGCACCCTCCTCCCTTGCACAGAGCCCCCCGCTGTCCTCCGGCAGCACCACCCCTGCCCAGGAAGGGGCTGCCCAGACCTGCCGTGCACCGACATCAGGTGTTGCTTTCCCCAAAACGTGTCTGAATCCGGTGTCCCGGACTCCAGGGATGCAGGATGTGCTGTTATTTCTGAAGATACAGGAGTGCCTGGGAGGCAGAGCAGCCCTTGCTTATCACCTGCCGCAGCCTGGGCCATAGCCAGGGGCCACCCAGGCAGCACTGCTCCCCACCTCCTGCCCCATTCGTGGCTCCCCGTAGTGGCCATGGGGCTGGGAGGATTCCCGTGAGCCGCTCGCCTTCATGGCTCCCTTGCTGGGTCTCCTGGGGTAAGGTGGAGGTGTGGGGTGCTTGTGAGCACTGCGGGGGGAGATGGATGTCTCATGCTGTTCCTTGGCATTGGCACTGCCACTGTCCCTTTCAGTCTGGCTTGAATGGTTTGGATACTGATTTTAATTGCACACTGTAGTAGCAGAGTTGCTCCCAGCCTCCAGTTTCTGACTTCATCCCTGCCTAACCTCCCCAGAGTGCTCCTTGAATTGTGTGCCCAAGGAAGCATTTCTGGGTGAGGAGCATTGCACTGGTCTTTCCACTGGCCCCAAAAGATGGGCTGGTCTCCTGGAGGGGCCGTGTCCCCCCCTCTGCTGCTCCCCAGGGTGCTGCTTTTCCAGGTGTGCTGGTGCAAGGGTGGGTGAAAAATGACACTGCCGGGGCAAAGGCTCAAAAGTGAGAATTAAGGAGTGATTAAGAGAGCACGCGCATGTGCAGCGTGTCTGCACGCTGCTGGGTGTGTAGACGTGATGCGGTGGGCAATGGGTTGCAGCACGTGTGCCGCAGTGTGTATGGGCGCAACGGGAGATGCTCCCAGGCAGCGTGCGGAGAGCCCCTAGTCCGAGGGTGGTCCAGCATCAGGCAGCGTTACCCCTGCGTACAAGCTGCAGCATGGGAGCTGTAGCGAGGAAGGGGCCGATTATGGCAGAGCATCCCCGAGTGGGTGATTGATCCCACCATTAAAGGCTCTGGGAGCATGAGCCCTCATCTTCCCGCTCACCTTCCCACTCCCTGACTTGCTTCCAGTCATGCAGCAAATACAGGCCAGGCCACTCGCGTATCAACTTTGAAGTGTGAATTTCAAACGCTCCCTCTGTCCTCATCCCCTCTCCGGTGTCTGATGGGAGGCGCAGAGAGCGGCAGGAGCACCAGGCACATGAAACAGCCCTGTTCAAAGTCCTGTGCTGTGGCTCCCACTTGCAAGCCGAGTAAAGTTTGCAGGCAATTACCTGGTGTTGTTCACTGCCTTCGCTCCCAGCCTTTTCCCTTGCAAACTGCCTGCTCTCTGCTTTGCTTTTAGGGGAAGAGCCTGTCCGCGGAGCGGCTAACAAGCTGCATTGGGTTGGGCTCTTGCCTGCAGGTTATGATGAGGGGTGCTGCAGCCCTCCTGTGCCCCATCCCGTGGTCCCCACAGCTCCATCTCAGCGCTGTGTTCAGCTCTTACACCAAGCAGGTGTTGAGGATGGAGGCACAGATGCTTTCTGTGCAGAGGGCAAAGCAAGACAGCCATGCTTTGGCCTCATTCAGAGCCAACACATGAGGACGGGACCAAACCCAAGCCCTTTTCTCTCCAGCTGCCTTCTGGCTAGAGGAATGCAGTGAGGACCACTCAGCCCACGCTGGATCCCAGGGTGCTGCGGGGTGCTCGCGTGCTCGGCCAGGGCTGGGGCTGTGTGTGCGCAGGGAGGATCTGGTCCCTTCCCCGTGCGAGGCAGAGGCGAGACAGCGTGTGTGAACTCGACTTCACAAGACATCAAATGCACTGCAGTTGGATGAAAATTGGCTCTCGGAGCTCCTTTCTTCTGGCGCCGAGCAGCTCCCCGCTCCTGCTCCCCCCTCGGCGGGTGGATGGGCTGATAATATGAGGAAGCGCCTGCTCCCCTCCAAGCCGCGGTGCCTGGGATCTCATCTCCAGGCTCGCCAACAATTTGCATTAATGTTTACTTAACTAACCGGGAGCCCTCTTACATCCCAACCGCCTTTGCTGCAGGGCTCATGGGGGCTCGTGGGGGCGGCGGGACCGGCAGAGGCGTTTCTGGGCTGCCTCCTTTGTGCTCCAGGAATCTCCAACCCTCAGAAAAAAATCCTCTTCACCAGAAGAATGGGCCTTTCTCCCAATTTACTTGAAAAGATGTCCCGGATTTCTGCCCAGCCAGGACCCTGCATTGTTCCTGGGCAGGATTTCAGAGGGGGAGCTGGCTAATTTGCAGTATTTTTCATATCTAATATGTTGTCAGAAATGCTTTTAAATCCCTATAATATTTAATTAGGAGGCAGCTTTTGGCATATTAGGCAGGAACGGGGCTGTCTAATTAGTTATTGGCGATTTCATACCCGTGAAGGTAATTAAGTTAGGTAAAAGCTGGAGGCAAGCTCCCATGCATGCATCCGCCCCATTTTGGAGCTGCTCTGGGATGCAGCGGGGTTGATGCTGGTTGTCTGGCCTCGGAGCGGCGTGTACCCATCCAGGACTGCTGCTGGGCTTTCCCCCTCCGTGGGGCAAGGGACAGCCATTGCCCATGGCAGGGACCATGGCCAGGCCGCAGTCCTGGCTGGAGCAGGACATGTCCCACCATGGTTGGGTCTCCGGCCACCTCCTGGGGGGCTCTGACACCTTCTTGGGCCCGTGATGTGCCTGTCTCCCAAACCTGGTATTTTTAATGTCGAAACTGATCTGGGATCTGACAAAATATGAATCATCCAAGAGATGTAAGAGCGGGCAGAGTCCCTGGCAGACTGGGGTGTATTTTTAGCCCGCACGTGTTGGAATTTGACTGTTTCTTAGGGAAAAAAAAAAGAGGTTTTCAGATCTGAGCGCCTAGCTCTGGCTGCGCTGGGAGCCCTGCTACCGGCTCCGCATTGCATTGCCTGCCTTGAAAATAAAGGTTTATGGTAGCGTGGGAAGGAGTACGAGGGTCAGGCTGTGCTGCACAGCCCCTACTTGCCTCTCCCATCACAGAGGACCGCGCTGGGGGTCTAAGCCCTGCCCTGTGCCCCCCGCCTGGAGCTCAGGGGTGCTGGCATGGGCACATGCATGCAACTGCAGGTTGGCTGCTCGCCCTTCTGCTGGCCCAGGCCAGCAGCCATGGCTCAGGGTACCAACACCTGGAGCTGGTCATAGTTGGGGCACTCCCAGGAGCAGGGGTGTCTCTGGGGGCACCAGCACCGGTAGCCCAGCTGTGCTGCCATGTCCTTGCACATGTGCCAGCGATGGATGGCACATATCCCTCCCCAGGCTGCCCTGAGACAGTTCCTGCTGCATCCTGCGGTGGGGTCCCAGCCTGTGATGCCCCTGCTGTGAGATGGGACTCCCTGGCCACCCACCTCCCTCCGAGGCGGCTGATATCTGCTCATCTGTGCCTGCATGGGTCTCTCCCCTTCTGCGGGGTTTGCAGCCAGGACCCCACTGTTTGGGAGATTTCATCCTCCCTTTAATCTTGGCGGTTGGAAGCCAGGGAGCCGATAATGATGAAGGAGTGTAAATGTCAGCAGGAAACCAGCTTCAATCAGAACTGTTAAAAATAAACCCTCCAGGCCTGCACTGGCAGGGGTAATCAGCCTCGGTGGCTCCTCTCCCCAGGTCGTAGAGCACGAGCTGCAGCCGTGCCGAGCAGCACTGGGCCACCCGAGCAGCCGCACTGGAGGCTGGCTGCAACGTTGGCAGATCCAGCCCCGGCCAGCAGCTCCCTTGGAGCCGGGAGGAGCGATGCCCCTGAGCCGGCCAGGGTGCAGGGTCCCATCCCCTCTCCCCGGACGCAGCCTGGCTCTTCCCTTAGCGGGAATCCCCACTGCAATCCTGGCTGGGCTTGAGCTAAGTTTTAAATGGAAGAGTGTAGCATGGGAGAGGCGTGTGGAGGGGAGCTGCTTCTGGCATGCATGTTTTTTCTTAGGGATCCCCATGAGCTGTGTGCTCTGGCGTAGCATGTGCGAAGGCGGTGAGATGCTCAGCCTTCATGAAAACACCTGTGACTGTAGCTACCTCCTGGGAGACGCACAGCCTCCCCTTCCCAGCTCAGTCGGGCTGTTGCAGGAGATGTGGACGTGCAGGTAACGCAGCCCCCAGCTATTCAGGCACATCTGCAGGGCAGAGTCAGCTGTGGGCTTTTGGGGTCACAGAGCCAGTGTCCCCACTTGAAGTGAGATGTGCTTGGAGCAGAGACAGGAGGTAAATTGTTAACCTCTAAGATAATTAACCTCGGGGCAGCTTGCAAAGGGATGCGGGGCTGCTCCATCACTTGAGCTTTAATATGGAGGCTGAAGGTCTGTGTGAGACCCCCAGGCGCCCGTGGGCTTGGGGCCGGGGTTCCCTGGTCTGTGCGTTGTCGTCGGGTACTGCTGCCGGGCTCGCTGCTCCTCTGAGGCTCCATGCATGCGTGGACTGGGGAAAGGCAGGAGGAGCACCCAGATGTGCCTCCGGCAACTCATTTCTGTCTCCCCAAAACAAGGAGGAGCTGTTGATCCCCAGCACAGGCAAGGTCCGTGGGCGGCAGTGTTTTATGACCGGAGGGGGCTGCAGCTGTACTAACTGCCTGCAGGCAGAGGCTTCCCCAGACTCGCGGTGTGGTTTTGTGCCGGGGGCTCTTCAAAAAGCTGCTCTGTGGAGGGAAGCCCCATGGGCTGGGGTGCAGCTCTCTGTCCCTTGTGGCATGGCTGTGACTGGATGCTGCTCTCCCAAACCCTCTCAGGAGTGACATTACTGGGGCAAGGGCAGTCCCAGCTTGGGCCCAGTCTTGTGGCAGGGCTTTGCTGCCCTGCCAGCAGTTTTTATCCTGGCTTTGATGTGTGCCACATGGGATGGAGTCTCTTTATCTGCCTGCTGGGTTTTCCCTGCTGTGTGCCCCTGCGCTTGGTTCCCATGCTCAGGCGCTCTCGCAGCCTCGCACTCGCTCTGCTCCGTTTCCCACCCTCCTTTCCCGTCGGACCCTTCTCCTATCAGGGCTGTTTCCTCCCATCCCTGTGTAAAATCATGTCTCTTTTTCCAGCTGCTGGGCTGGATTTGAGATGTCCGGCTGGCTCCACCCTGGCTGCCAATGGGGGCTGATGCTTTTCACCCCACAATGCATCTCCCACCTTGCATCCCACCGCCAGCTCTGTGGTCGCTCCCAGGTGCTTTCAGGAAGCCAGGCTATGAGATGTAGCTGCTTGCTGGGGCAAGAGTTTTGCCTGTCTTAGTGCTAGGGCTGAGCATAAGGAGCCTGAAGGACCCTTGGTCATGCCAGGGCATCTCACCAAGTAACTTCAGCTGGGTCTTGCAAGGTTCAGCATCGGTTTCAGAGTATCCTTCAGGCCAGAGAGAGTTTGCTTTAGCCCTTCCCAAAGCTGGCACTAGGGTTTTAGAGTTGCTGTCCCAGGACCTGCAAGCTGAGGAGCAGCATCGCAGATCCGCAGCATCGCTCCTTGGCTCACCAGCCTGCACCAGATCTGGGACAGCCGGGATGCAATTCTCAGCTTGGCTCAGCCTCATTCACACCTCGGAGGAATCCAGGAGGGCCGGCAGGGCTGGCTTCACACTTATTAGCAATTAAAAGCCTCAGAGCCTGGGAGTCAATTAGCTCTGAGCTCAGCAGTGCCACAAACCCAGGGGATGAGCCTGCTAACGAGAGCTGCAGCCAGCTCCCCACAGGGCTCAGGGCTGGTGAGCCAGAAGAGCTAGTTGCTTTTTCATTTACACCTTGGATGAGTGTTGCTGCATGGAGTTCGGGGTGTCTTCTCGGGCGTGAGCTGCTGGGCAGGGAGCACATGCTGCGTGCTGGAGGGTGCAAGGCCTCCCCGTGCACAGGGCTGGAGCCTGGCACCTCTCCCGGCACAGCACAGCACCGTCACCCAGCAGGGCCCTCTGTGCATGGGTTCGTGGTGGGGTGAGGGGGAATTGACCTTGTCCTAACCATCACGGGGCTGCATGGGAGGGTCTCGCTGTGGCACGCTGCTGTCTGCCAGAGGTAGAGCCATGTGTGGTCCAGCAAATCCCCACCGCTACCCCCTGGCTTGCTCTGCCCCAAGCTCTGGAGCTGCTGGGCTGCAGTACCCTGGTTTGCCGGGCACCCCGGGACGTGCTGGGTCCGTGAGCACTGGGATGATGCTCTACCACGGGCAGTGGTTTCCCTCTGCAACAGGAGAGCAGTGGGGCAGTGAGCTGAGGGTGAGTTCGGGGAGAGGCTGGTGGGGCCGTGCAGCCCCGGGGAAAGGGATGGCTCCGTGCCTTTGATTTGCAGCGCATCAGGAACATGCTGGAAATGAGCCGGGCGACACAAATGTGAAGCAGGTAGGTGTGCAGGCTGGAGGGTAGCGTGGGAGCTGAAAAGAAAACACGCTTTGGTGGAGGGTTTCGCAGGGATTTCCCACTACTAGAGGGTGAGACAGAAGCAAAAACATGAAAGGAGGGAGGAGAACAAGGTTGCTGAGCACCAGGGCGGAGAGGACATGGAGGTGGTGAAAAGCAGGGATGGAGAGAAACAGGAGGCCATGCAGCGATGGGGCCACTGGCTGGGTGCAGCTGGGTGCCTTGGCTCCCGGTGTCAGTGGGACACGGAGGCTGTGAGCCAGGCAGGTGCAGTTTTAACACCCAGTGTCCAACCAGACACTCGCTGGAGGGACGAGCCCTCATCCAGCGGTCAGTAGGAGCCGGGGGAGATGTGTCAGCCACACAGCAGGTCCCTTTGCAGACAGTTGGCTGCTCCCAGGTGTGTGCTGCAGGGCACCCCCCTGCCCACCCCGGCCTCTGCCAGACCACAGGGCACTGGGCACAGCGGGTGCTGTGGCTCTCTCGGGGCACTTCAGGATGCTGGGGAGCTGGTGGCGATGCCTTAGCCTCGCGTTGGCTCCCCTTCCTGCAGATAACAAGGTTGCAGGAACAAAGGGACAGTGTGGGGAGGGGGCGGTGACAGGCACACAGGGTTTGCAGCTTGTTATTTCACTTGTGTTTCCATTAAAGCTGCTGCTTTTAACTTGTTTCAATCTCTGAAGAGGCTCCAGGGTGGGTGGCAGATGCTGTATTCCCCCTCCCTCCTACCCTCCCCTCTTTTCCTTGGCCAGCTCCCCTTGTTCCCACAGCATCCCCCTTCCCACAGAGGCTGAGTCCCGCGGCTCTGGCTTTGCAGCACAGCCCACGCGGGAGCCGCTCCTTGCCGGAGCTGGACCGGAGCCACCGCACAGGCGCTGCCCTCTGCAGAGAGCTGCTCAGCAAAGCCCGGCTCGCGTGGATACCTTCCCCGTGCAGATCATCCCACTCACGATGGACGCTGCATGTCCCCGACTTCCCCTGTGGCCAAACACGGGGCTGCTGGTGTCACCCACAGTGCATGCACCCACGCGCCTCGGCATCCCCGGTGCACCCCCTCCGCATACGCAGGCACCGTAGTGGCACCGCAGGGTAATACCAGCTGGTGTCAGTCACTGGTGCTCCAGTAAGGACAGCGGCCCGGGTCATGGCACAGGTCAGCAGCGTCCCTTTGAAGCCACTGAGATTTATGCATGCCCTGAAATGTTTTGCTAAATCAGCACCACCGCACTGGGGCTGGGACTCTTCTCACTAACTGTTGCCATGAGCGTATGTTGCATTTTACACATGCTCTCCTCGGCTGTCCAAGCAACAAACCTCTCCAGCTTTAATGTTTTGGGAAGCATCTGCATCTCCTGGGAGGGAAGGGGCTGGGGCCAGGGCCTGGGGTCAGCACAGCACTTTGGGAAGCCTTCCCTGGCAGGGGAGCGGTGTGAAACATTGCTCGCCGGCCTGGCAGTGTTCACCTTTACTCTGTGTGTACGTGGTGGACAGACAGAATTTGTTGATCGGGCTCGTGTCGCTGAGGTCTGTGGTCTGAGATGCTCAGCACAACATCATGATGTCTAGCAGCGTGTTGCCTTGCTCCAGCAAAGGATTGTTTTTTCCTCATATATAGGGGCCTGGCAAGGATGAGCTCTGATCCATTGCTTTCGCTGGTGCTGAGATAACAAGAAATATTACTGCAAAAAACCTCAGGTGGGGATGGGGGCAGCTCTCATAAGTGAAGTGATTATTTATTGTTGCTTGGACCTCGGTGTATGTGACCTGGTGTGTCATCCTGCTTGCCAAGAGGTGCTGAGGACTCTGGTCCCTTCAGGAGGACCGTCCCATGGCCAGGAATCATATCACCCCCCCACGGGTGGTGTGTGAGCAGGTGATGGCCATGACGGGTATGTGGCCCTTGCACAGGGGAGGGGACCCCCAGGGCCAGGCAGCCTGTGTGACTCAGAGCATGGGGACCCTGCAACTCACGGGGACATGAGCCCTGCTTCCCAGCTGGGCTGGGGTAGGGGCACGCATGAAAGTGCATATAGAGGCCAAACTCCCCATGCCATTCAGGAGCAATGAGCCCTGCACACGGCAGGAGAGGCCAGCGGTGGCTTTCGGACTGCTGTGGTGGCTAGAAGAAGGATGCCTGGACCTCCTCGTCTCTAGGACCCCCGTAGGGACACCTCCCTGCCTTTGCACAGCGCTTCACTGTGCCGCAGAGATGGCTCCTGTGCTGAATACAGGTTGCTGCTGCCATCCTTGTCCCCTCTGGCTGTACTGTCCCTGCTCCGTGCACCCTGTCCCCAGTACCCATCAAGGCTGTCTGGGTTGGGAGGCAGTTTCTGTGGCTGCAGGTTGCGGTCTCCCCCAGCACGCTGCAGGCTGCGGCACGCGGAGCCAGGAGGATAATGAGATCTTAATAGTCCAATTATATCCCATCGATTTACTCAGCATGTAATTGTTGGCGGCTGGGGCTGCCTGATGAAGCGCTCGCTCCGGCTGCCAGCGGGGAGGGCTGTGCCACGCCACCCAGCCTGGGATGCTCCTCACAGCAACCAGCTGTTCCCCCTTGAACTGCCGCAGGAGCGCCCCCCCCCCCCCCGCCCCGACTCACTGTCCCCCCACCCTCAGGAGGGGCAGGGACAAGAGTGGCAGGTAGAGACTGGAGCGGGGACCTGGCACCCTGCCCCGGCTGGGCGGTGGGTGCCGGCATCGGGCTGACCCCAGGTTGACATCCCCCACGCTGCTCTGGGCAGCAGAAGGGTTGTGCATCTCCACCTCCCACTAAAACAGGCTGACAGGAGAAGTGACGCCTGCTGGGTGACAGTCCCTGCCGGCTCAGTGGCGGCTGAGCCATCGGCTGTGCCTGGCAGCCTGCACCGGGCAGTGTGGTGGCCACCAGAGGTGTGCCCAGCTGGTCTCCTGGCAGCAGAAGCCAGCTCCCGAGCATCCACCTGCAGGTGTTCCTCACCGCAGCACGGCATTGCAGGTGCATCTCTGCACTTTTCTTCTATTCATTTCTCTTTTGAGCTGGTTGTGGCTGGGAGTCCCACGGACTAACAACACCTAATTCGGAGGAGTCGCTCTTAGCTGTGATCTTAGGCCTGCCTTCGTGATTGTGCCAGTCATCCCTTGTTTTGGTGTTGTGAAAAGCAGTGAATAATGTTCCCTTTCCCCCTCGCCGAGCTGCTTTGGACCCTGTCCCATCCCCTCCCATTTCCCTTTCTGGCCCCCGCCAAGGTGCCATTTCCAGAGACCCCACGATCTCTTTCCTGAGTGTGAGGGGCTCACACTGAGCCCACCATGCTGCACCCTGGCTTGTTTGCACCCATGCATCAGGCTCTGCCATCCCACCTTGTCCTGCGCAAACACCGTCAGCCCCAGGGGCCGGGGTCGCAGTGGGTAGCAGGCAGCAGCAGGCAGTGTGCAGGCTCCCCGTGACCTTGGGGATGGCAGAGTGAGGCAGGGGTGGAGGGGGTGGGAGGTCTGCCTTGTCCCCCTTGGCCGGGATGGAGCAGTGCTGGCAGCTGGGCCAGCGGAGCCCATTAAAAATCAAACAGCCTGACGTAATGCTGGGGGCACGCCGCGGGAGCCTGAACCTGAGACGGGGCTGCAGGGCCCTGCTCACGCCAGCGCTGGGGACCGGGGCAGGTGATACAGTGGACAAAACCCTCCCTCATTACCCCGACACCCTGCTAACGCAGCAGTGAGACAGCTGCCCCCAACCTCCGGCAAGCAGCTCCCCTCCGGGACACCCCTCCTTGGGCTCAGGGTCCTTGCAGCATTGGGGACTCGTGTCCATCACCTCGAGTGGATCATGCGGCTGGGACATGTGGGTGACACTTGTTTCCCCCAGCGCGGGGCTGTGGGTGCCGACGTCGGCACAAGCAGTGGGTGCAGCCGCTCCTCCCCTGCAGCGAGAAACGGGAGTGCAAAACCCCCGGGGGGACCATGGGCTGTCGGCCACTAATGCGAACGCTGCTTAGTCTATCGATCTCGCGTAAATGCGGGAGTCTTTCTGTCCCTTCATCGCCCTTGTCACCTGTCAGGGAGCAGAGGTGGTGGCGTGAACAGCCGTGCTGGCGGGGCAGCCCCGGCTCTGCCCATCCCTCTGCCCTGGGCAGGCTGTGCTGGGACAAACAGCATGTGTGGGGTGACCTGAGGGACACCGCGCTGCTTAATAGCTGCTGGTGCTGTGGTCCTTGCTGGTTAGTCCCTGGCAGGCCCTTTGGCGTGGGGAAATGCCGGCTGCACCCTGGCACAGCCTCCTCCGGCACAGTGCCAGCCAGGCGAGGCTGGGATCCGGGGAGCACCTATGCCAGCCCGAAATGCTGGTGCTGCCCAGGGCTGTGTGGCTTTGGTGGTGAGGGCAGCTGCCTTGTCTGCTGGAGACTTGGTGAACAGTTGCTGTGGCTGAGCTGGTGCCTGCAGTAGCTGGTCCCAGTGCCAGTGGAGCAGAGCTGCTGGGGGAAGTGCCCAGCCCGTGAGCAGGGCCCTGTCATGTGTTTTCATTGTGGGAGCAGCAGCCTGGCAGCAGCTGAAGGATTAATGCCTTTGGTCTGCCCAAGTGAGCGGGAGAGGGTCCGGGAGACCTCTGGATGCTAACGAGTTTCCAGTGTGGAAGCTGGGGAGGAAACAAATTAAAGAGGAGAGCAACCTCCTGCGCTTCAGCCGCCTGGAGCCGGCAGCCAGTCCTGGGTGTGCGGGCGCTGCCGGGGCGGAAAGCCGCTTGCCTGCTGTGGCGTGTCTCCGCAGCCCTCGCCGGCATGGCTGGGACACGACACAGGCTGCAACTTTCTCCTGGCCAGAGATGCCCCGGTGGCTGCCGACGCCAGAGACGGACCTCTGCACCGCCAGCAGAGCCAGCCACAGTGGACGCTGCCAAGCCGGGCTGCCTGGCGAGGGGAGCGCCGTGCCGGAGGGCTGCCAGGCTGCCCCAGCGCTCTTGGCAGGCAGCGGGGGGCTCGGAGGACGTGGGGCCAGCGCCGCTGGGAAGCAATTACCTCCCCGCTGCGTCCAGCCCTAATCCCCTCACACGGCGCGCGAGGAGCAGGCTCGCCAAACAAGGCTCAATCAGGTTAAAGTGTGAAGTCAGGATTAGCTGAAAGAATGAGAGCGTGGTAATAGCCCCGGCCTCCCTGCCCGGCCGCCGCAGCCCCGCTGCGGCCCCCTCCCTCCCGCCCGCCCTCCGGCCCGCCGGGCTCTTGCCGGGGAGATTAAGGCTGCCGGGGTTTGTTTGCCTGAGTGGGCTCCCCACTGGGAAGCGATGTCGAACAGTTTTGCTCGGGTGCCCCGCTAAGTGCTGGGCAGGGGCGGCGCGCTGGGGGGTTGGCTCCCGCCGCCGAGCCCCTGCCAGCCCCGAGGGAGCTGTGCCCCTGCGCCTGGCTCCTCGCCGAGGCTCCCCGGGCACCGGCGGCGGTGGGGTAAGGGCTGCTGGCTGCCAGGAGAGCCGGCACCACGGGCACCTCCTGACCCGCCGCAGATACTGCACCGACAACCATAGCGCACACAGTGGGGCAGGGCAGCGGGGTATAAGATCCAAGCAGGGAAGTCTCCAAAATGCCAATCCCTGACCACCGCCATCCCCCACGCTGCCCAGCCAGGGGCGGAATTGTGTGGCCATAGCCTGACCATAAGGCTTTTGGGGGACATGGAAGGAAAGTGGGCACCCTCCTTCTCCCCATTGTACAGCCATGGGCTGGAGCTGGCGGCTGCTAATTACCAGGCATCTGCTGGGTCAGAAACCCCAGTGGGAGGTGAGCCTGGGGACAGGAGGGGTCTGGGATGGGGCTGGGCCAGGAAGGGGTGGAAATGCAGTGGGTTCCTGGGGAGCAAGCGGGGTTCCTGCTTTGCAGACAGGCTGCTGAGAGCTTCCCATTTGGGCATGCATGTGTGCTACAGCCTCCATGGAGAGTCTGCCCAAGTGCAGATGTCTGGCTCTGTCCTCTGGCACTTGCAGGGTAGAGGCTGTGCGTCCCCCATCACCTGCTCACCCCTTGTCGTCCTTCCCCCTTTGCACCCTCAGGACTACCGGAGCCCTCTGCACCCTGTGCCGTGCGGGAAGAAACTCCAGCTGCGTGGTCCCCACGGCACAGGGATGGGAGGATGGCAGCGCTGTGGATGGGCCGGCTGCTTAGGCATCCACTGGATTCAATAACCAGGAACTCTTAAACTTGGAGCTTTAGGAAAATATCTGGAAGTGAAACCAGAAAAGGCAGAAAGGGCAGCTGTGACGACGGGGCAGGGGCTGCTTTCTTTCCCCCTCCTCCGTCCGTGCCCATCCACCGGCTGGTCCCCAGCGGGGCTGTCGGACCTGTCAGCGCTTGTGGTCACTGCTGAAAGCTGGCACTCCACATGCGATGGCAGCGACATGCTTGTATTTGGCGGGGTGTGAGGTGGCACCGGCGCAGCCGCCAAGGGTGCCACAAGCCGCGCGGCGGAGCGAGGAGAAGCCGTGCCATCTGCTGTTTCTTCGGCGCCAAAGTGTAAAGCAAACATAGCTGGGAGCTATGAAACACCAGGAGGGAAGGGGCCATGCCTTGTTCCAACGCCGGGGCCCGAGGATCCCGCAGGCAAAGCTCGTGTTTGTCCTGGTGTTGTCAGCTGTGTAACCGTGCCAGCAATGTAAGCCCGGCGCCGGGGCCTTGCTGAAACCCTTGCATCCAGCGTCTGTCCCTCTTGGCTTCAGTACCCCCAACGGCAGCACTTCATCGGTGACTGTCACAAAAAGCTGTGAAGGGGAGAAGCCTCGCAAAGTCAGTTACAACCTTCTAGCATTTCCCTCGCGAGCTGTAAGTGAGCAGCTTGCAGACAGACGCCTGGGTTTATTCCCCGGGTGCGCTGGGACTCCCATGTGCTGCGAGCGGAGAAACACGAGCAAGGTTTCCATAGGGGAACGAAACAAGCTGCAGGCAGGGGCTGCCCGGGCACGCAGCGCCGGAGCTCGGAGAGGGATACAGAGCACCAAAGCGCGGTGGGCGCTCCCCATGCTTGGCCCCGCTGCGACCGATTTAATGTTGGAGGACAGGCAGCTGCCAAGAGGGAGCGCAATGCATTGAGTGCATTGCTAGGAAGAGCGGTGAACTTCGTCTGGGGATTTCCGGAGAGTTTTCTAGGGGATTCCTTCTACTAGGAGCCAAAAGGGAAAAGGGGGATTTGGGGCGATGCTGCGTTTTTCTGAAAGGTCAGTGCAATTCCTGAGGGTCCTCGGGCTCATCGCGTCCCCAGCAGATGATGGGGAGGGGGCGTTCGCATCAGAAGGGGTGCTGGGGTGTCGGGGGTTGCTGCAGGTGTCAGGTCCTTCCCCTTCGGGGGGGCTCATCCCAGAGACCTGGGAAGGGCTGGAGCAGCCTGGGCGGGGCCGGGTGGACCAGGCAGCGCAGGCAGAGCAGGCAGCCCGGGCCGGGCAGCCTGGCAGTGCCGCCGCGCGGGTAGCGGTGAAACTGCGCCTGCTGCGCGGCCGGCTGCTGGCGGGGGAGCCGGAATTTACCCTCCCCGGGAGCCTGGGCCCTTCCAGGGGTGGCATCTCCTTCTTCCTGCCCCAGCAATGGTGCTTTGCCAGCCGGGTTTGGTTCCCCAGGAACGACCCAGAGCGATGCAGCAGCCCCTGCTCCCTGCGTACGGTGCCAGAGCGATGCCCCAGCCCCTGCCCCCTGCACACTTCATGTGCAGGGGGCAGGGGCTGGGGCATCGCTCTGGCACCGTATGCAGCTCCTTGGTGGCTGGGCATCCCACTGGAGGGCTGGGCAAACCCACTGGCCTTGGGTTTTCCTTCTCGTGCATCTGTGCAAGCGATGCTGGTGCTTCCCTCTGGGAACATTTCCCCGTTGTGGCAGTGAAGCTTTTGGCTGGGGTGAAGTCCCAGTTTGGAGACCTTCAGGTCTTTTGCAAGCAGCTTGTGGGCCATGCTGAGCTCATTTTCTGGAGGAAATGAGGGCACAGGGAGGAGCGCGGATGCTGTGCCTCCATCCTGACCCAGCCCAACTGCCCTGGGATATCAGCAGTGAACAGGCTTTGTTATGTTGAAGCAGAGCTGGTGAGCACTGAGTGTGAAATGCTGGCATCCAGGGACACCCCAAACCACCTTTCGGGGCTGGGATGGGGGTGTCTGTGTGGCCTGTGTAATGCTGGGGGGTGCTTAATCTGTGCAGGATGCCCTGGTCCTGCTCCTCACTCACCCATGGACTTGCTGCATAGGACAAATGCTGTGTCGTGCCTCCGTTTCCCTGTGCCAGGAGGGAGCAGGGGACTTGGCCTCCTGCTCCATGGGTGGCTGGAGCAGGGCTGTGCTGGCGTGGGGCTGGGGGCAGGCAATGCAGGTGCCTCCTGAGCTTGGAGGAGCTCCTGGCCCTTGGGGTGGGAGAGGGAAAGGCTGCACAGGAGCCGTGAGGCACAAATATGATAGGCAGGTCCCCCCAAGGATGGGGTAAGCTGAGCCAGTCCGCCCAGACCCTACTTGCCATGAGATTTTTGGCCTTCGAGGTCGTTAAAAGCCAGCCCAGACACGGTGGGGGATCCAACCCACTGCCAGCCCTGCAACACAGAGCCCGCGCCGGCCTGGCACGCCCCGGCATTGCAGAGCAGGTGATTATACAGACGGTGCCGTGTAGTGATGAAGTAATTAATGACCTGATTATTTGTGCCCTCTAAAGTGCGGGGCAGGCTCCATGGGAATGCCTGCTGGAGCCACTAAGTGTAATTACCAGTTAATCAGCAGGGACCTGTAATTATAGCAGTCAGAGGGTATTTAAGTACAGAGGGTTTTCCCAGAGCTGTGCCCTGCTGCTCTGCTTATCAGAGCCGGGGACAGCAGTGCCTGGGGAGCCCCAGGCACTTGCAGCCACCATGGACGGAGCCGGACTTCCCTTGGGACGGCCAGCAGGGCAGTGGGCAACCAAGGACCTGAAGCCAAATTACAGTTTCCCAGAGCCCCTGGGGGACCACTGAGTGCCAGGGCATGCCCCTGCCTGTGGACACCCTGGTCCCATGGGGCATTGTGCTTTGCAGGCACTGCTCATTTTCCTTCCTGCCTGTTTCTTCTGCAGGGACCTGAGCGAGAACTTCATCCAGGCCATCCCCAGGAAAGCTTTCCGTGGGGCCACCGACCTCAAGAACCTGTGAGTCCCGGCAGGGACGGGCACAAGGGAGTTTGGGGTCAGGTCCAGTGGCAGGAGGCATCCAGGAGCCACTGGTCGCTCTCTGCCTGGGCTGTCCCAGCAATGCTCCCTCTGTCTTTCTCCTGCAGGCAACTGGACAAGAACCAGATCAGCTGCATTGAGGATGGGGCTTTCCGCGCCCTGCGGGGGCTGGAGGTCCTGTAAGTGGCCAGGGGCTGGCTGGCGCCCCCAGCCCACAAGCCCCATGCGGGGTGAGGGTGTGCCTGGGTGCTCCCCACTCACCAAGGCTCTGCAGGGACATCCCCGTTGTGCCATCTCTCCCTGGCCTCGAGGAGGGGCTGAGCAGGGGTCTGGTACCACTGCTGCAGAGCTGTGCTCCAGGGCCTGATCCTGCCCCAGGGCGTCCACCTGGCTGCAGCTGGCTGTGGAGGGGAGAAGCCTGGGAAGGGCAGCAAGCCCTTCCCAGGGGTTTGGCTGTCCCCATCCCTCGCCTCTCCATCCATCCACCCTGTGCCAGGGGGTGGGTGGGTGCTGTTGCTCCCAGGGGTTTGGTGCCACCTGGACCATGTCATGCTCCCATTTATGGCCTGGCTGCCCTGACCTGCCCCCCTCTGCCTTCCTGCAGGACCCTGAATAACAACAATATCACTTCCATCCCTGTGTCCAGCTTCAACCACATGCCCAAGCTGCGGACGTTGTGAGTGCTGGGGCTGTGGGGGTGGGAGGGACCCCCCGGGCTGGAGTGGGATGTCCCCAGCTCTGCTGCTGGTGCCGGTGGCTCAGCAGTGCTGGGACAGCACCGTGGGGAGGGGATGGAGGGGACACCCCTGTAGAGCATCCCCGAGCACTACCAAGCAAGGTAGCCTTGGCAACTGGCACAGATGCTCTCGGGCTCCTCCGTGTCCCCCTCGGTATGCCCCCAGCCTTTGGGATGAGCCAGGCTGGGGCAGCCGGAGGGCAGTGGGGTGGGCAGGAGCCGTCCCGTGGCCGCTGACTGCCCCGTCCACCTGCAGCCGCCTGCACTCCAACCACCTCTTCTGCGACTGCCACCTGGCCTGGCTCTCACAGTGGCTGCGCCAGCGCCCCACCATCGGGCTCTTCACCCAGTGTGCCGCTCCGGCCCAGCTCCGTGGCCTCAACGTGGCCGAGATCCAGAAGAACGAGTTCAGCTGCTCTGGTGAGGGGGACAGGGGAGGCAGCGGGCGCCAGGGCAGGGACACAGGTCGGGGGGACAAAGCCTGTCCCATCAATGCAGCCCACCTCCACTCCCTGCCACGTGCCCTAGCTCGGAGCCTGGATGCATGCCGTGGGCTCAGCTCAGGTCAGCACTGTCGCTGGTGCGGGGACAACATGGGGACAACACCACCCTATCAGTGTGACAAAGGGTGCATCAGTCTGTGCCGTTGGAGCTGCGTGCCTTTTGCACAGGGTTGGGGCACACCAGGACCTTGTGCACCCGCTCAAGGGTGCCACGAGCTGTCCCAGCACACTGAGCTGTCACCAGGGTCCCTTCCTTGGGGTGCTGCCACCCACCCGCCTGGCCCAGCTCTTTGCAATTCCCATGCTGGCCGCTTCCCCGGCAGGACAAACGGACCCGGCACGTGCCCAGCTCTGCAGCTTGTCCTCTGGCTCCTGCCCGGCCATGTGCACTTGCAGCAACGGCATCGTGGACTGTCGGGGCAAGGGGCTGACAGCCATCCCTGCCAACCTGCCCGAGACCATGACGGAGATGTGAGTACGGCCACACACTGTCACCGCCGGGCTCTGGGTGGCTCAAGGCATGGGGACACAGGGGCAAGCCCCATGGCTCAGCCAGCCCGCGGGGCGGCAGGCCTTCCTTGACCTTCTCCCATGCTGCCCAGATTTAGCCCTGGATTTAGCTGCATTAAAAATGTAAATAGAGAAATAATCTCCTTAGGGGAATCCAATTATGGTGTAAAGCCCCCGCTGGGATGGTGCCCAAAGCACATGGGAGGCCCAGGCACCCCCAGACCCAGGGTGCTGGGGGGAAGAGGTGCTCCCCCTGCCCCAGCCAGCACGGTCCCCTGACCCATGGCACCCCTCCCTGATGGAGAAAGCCCCAACCACAGGCTGCAAGCTGTCCCTGGGGTGAATGGTGCCACTCCAGCAGGGTAACTTACTGCAAGCTTGGGGGTCTTGCAGCCTCCCAGCCCTGTCAATGGGGTGCTGGGGCTCAGCCAGCCTTACAGCCCTCATCTCTCCCCCTTCTCTTTGCAGACGCCTGGAGCTCAACGGCATCAAGTCCATCCCCCCAGGCGCCTTCTCCCCCTACAAGAAGCTGCGGAGGATGTAAGTGTGCAGCCCCTACCAGCTCACCTGGAACTCCAGAACTCTTCACCCTGCTGGTCACTGCCATGAGCCTGCAGCCTCCGAGTCCGATGGGCATGGGGCACTTGCTGTGACATGGGTGCCCTACATGGCAGCACTGGGATGGGGTCTTGGATACCCCCAGCTCTGTATATCGGGTGCTGGGGGTGGTCCCCTGGACCCAGTGGGAGGATGGGGGCATGGGGCAAGAGAAGAGGGGACCAGGCCACCTTCTCCTTTTGGGTTTCAGAGACCTGAGCAACAACCAGATCTCGGAGATCGCCCCCGATGCCTTCCAGGGGCTGCGCTCGCTGAACTCCCTGTAAGTGCCCACACCGGCGTGTGTGGGGTGGACGCTGCGCCCCCTGAACTGTGCCCCACACCGCTCCCCCCCATCTCTCTCACACCAGCCTTTCTCTCCCAGGGTGCTGTATGGCAACAAGATCACAGACCTCCCCAAGGGTGTCTTCGGGGGACTTTTCGCCCTGCAGCTGCTGTAAGGCACCAGTGGCTGGGTGGGATGCTCTGCAGGGACACTAGGAAGCGGGGCTGAGGTCCCCAGCACCCCTGGTGCAGTGAAAGGGGTCCCCAGACTCACCTCCCTCCTTCCCTGCCAGGCTCCTCAATGCCAACAAGATCAACTGCGTGCGGGCAGATGCCTTCCAGGACCTGCAGAACCTCTCGCTGCTCTCGCTCTACGACAACAAGATCCAGAGCCTGGCCAAGGGCACCTTCACCTCCCTGCGGGCCATCCAGACCCTGTGAGTGCCCGCACCAGCTCCGATGCCCGGGCAGGCGGGCGCCTGGGGGGAAGCACCTCAGTGGGTAGCTGGGGCTGGAGCTGGCGGTCACCCACTGTCCCTGCCGGTGTGTCACCCGCTGTCCCCGGTGCAGGCACCTGGCCCAGAACCCCTTCGTTTGCGACTGCAACCTGAAGTGGCTGGCAGACTTCCTCCGTGCCAACCCTATCGAGACCAGCGGCGCCCGCTGTGCCAGCCCCCGGCGCCTGGCCAACAAGCGCATCGGCCAGATCAAGAGCAAGAAGTTCCGCTGCTCGGGTGAGAGCTGTCCCTGTCCCCGTCATGGGCACCCTGCGTCATGGCTGTCCTCAGCCCTGCCCCAGCCTGGTGTCCGTGTGCTCAGGGTGCTGATGTGCTTTTTTTTCTGCAGCCAAAGAGCAGTATTTCATCCCAGGTAAGAGGAGGAGCCACACGCGTGTGTGCATGGGTGTCTGCATGGTGCCCTTCCAGCCAGGCTGCCTGCAGGGGTGGTTGTGCCAGAGCCCTGCAGTCTGACCTGGCAGGACCGTGCTGCGTTTCCCATCGTTTCTGGTTCCTGAGTTCCCAGGTGCTGCAGTGACAGAAGCGCTGGGTACCAGGATGTGTTGCGGCATCTCCCATCGTGCCGTTATCCAGATGGGCACAGAGGTGTCCCCGGGGTCCGGCTCTGGTTGCAGGAGGGGGGAGGGTGGTGGGCAGCACAATGTCTCATGTACCCAGGACAAATATCCCTGCAGATAAGCTGCTTTGGGCATGGAGAGGAGTAACATGTGTGCAGCGGCTGGGATGAGGGGAGCTGGGAAGAGACTGAGACTGGCTGGGGGTGTGGGAAGATCAAAGGAGGGGAGGGCATGTGCAGCCCCCGTGCCTCTGCCCGCGGGAGCCCACGCTGCCCTCGCCGGCACACAGGGACGGAGGATTACCAGCTGAACAGTGAGTGCAACAGTGACGTGATCTGCCCCCCGAAGTGCCGCTGCGAATCCAATGTGGTCGAGTGCTCCAACCTGAAGCTCACCAAGATCCCGGAGCGCATCCCGCAGTCCACGGCTGAGCTGTAAGAGCCTCCTCCCTCCCACCCTACTTTCCTTCCTGCAGCCGGAGCATCGCCAGCACTGGGGTTTGGCTCAGGATTTGGTCTGTGCCAGGCCCTTTGCAGCCATCTCCTGAGCTCTTTTCCCTGCTGCCCATCCCAGGCGCCTGAACAACAACGAAATCTCCATCCTGGAGGCCACCGGCATCTTCAAGAAACTCCCGCATCTGAAGAAAATGTGAGTATCGGGTAGGCACAGCCCCATCGGGAGTGCCTGGGGGCTGGGAAGGCACATGGGGGTCCTGCTGCCAGGGCAGCCTGGGGCGTGAAATGGAGGGCACGTCCCGACCCGAGGGTCCCCTGAGGAACTGGGCATCATGGGGTGCTCGGTGGGGCTTGGGGGGGGCAGGGTTCAGGATGAGGTCAGGGCAGAGGCCCCCATCCAGCCCTGCTTTCCCCTCTCCGCAGCAACCTCAGCAACAACAAGGTGTCGGAGATCGAGGATGGGGCGTTCGAGGGGGCATCCTCTGTCAGTGAGCTGCACCTCACCGTCAACCAGCTGGAGTCTGTGCGGAGTGGCATGTTCAGGGGCCTGGATGGGCTGAGGACCCTGTGAGTCCCCCCTCCACCATGGGCACAGGGACGGGGACATCCCTGTTCCTTGCTCCCCTGCCCTGCCCGCGATCCTGGGCTGGTGCTGTCTGCATCACTGCGGGGCCAGCTCGGGCATGTCTTACCCATCCGCTGGCCGTACCCAGAGCTGGGGGGGCAGGTTTTTGCTGCTCAGGGACCGGCTCAGGCTCATCCTGCTGCCCGGCAGCAAGGTGGGCACAGCCCGGGCACTGCCAAGGTGGGCTTCCCCTGTGGCGCCTGCCTGGGTCGTTAGGTGCCCCCGTCCCCTTCCCTCCGCAGGATGCTGAGGAACAACCGCATCAGCTGCATCCACAACGACAGCTTCACAGGGCTGCGCAACGTCCGCCTGCTCTCCCTGTACGACAACCAGATCAGCACCATCGCGCCGGGCGCGTTTGACACGCTGCAGTCCCTCTCCACGCTGTACGTCTTGGCCCTGGGGGGGGATGCTCCCAGGCTGTCTCCATCGCATCGGGGGGCTGCAGAGGGTCCCCTTGCCCGGTGGCTGCTCAGGTGATGCACTCACACTCCCTCCCGTGTGCAGGAACCTGCTCGCCAACCCCTTCAACTGCAACTGCCAGCTGGCCTGGCTGGGGGACTGGCTGCGCAAGAGGAAGATCGTGACAGGGAACCCGCGGTGCCAAAACCCCGACTTCCTCCGGCAGATCCCGCTCCAGGACGTGGCTTTCCCCGACTTCAGGTGTGAGGAAGGTAACTCACGGGCCCCGCAGCGCCGGGGGTGAGGGGGGACCGGGCTGCTCCTCCTGGGCTGGCACCGCACTCCCTGTCCCAGCACTGTCCCTGCTCCTGGGATGTTTGGCAGTGCCCAGTAGCAAGCTGGTGGCTCGGAGGGTCCCTCAGCCCGTTAACACCCTCCCCTAATGATGCATGAGTTTCCCTTCCTGGTACCCAGCCCTTAGGGCTGCACTCAGATACCCAGGAGCTGCTCTGAAGCTGGGAGAGGAGTTTGTACCCACTGCACCGCATGGCCCTTGTATGTAAGCAGGTCCGTGCTGGCAAACGCTGCGCCCTGGGTGCTGGCAGGAGCAGATGTGTAGGCAAAGCCCACCGGGATTCATCCTGCTCCTTCCCTCCTTCCCTTTCCAGCCCCGCACACGTGCTGGAGCTGGGCAGATGGAGCAGGCGGGGAGCGCGTGTGTTGAGAGAAAAGCCTTTTTTGAAAAATTTTTTTAATTTAGAACAGCTTTTGAGCCCTGTGGAAAATATTTACAAACAAATCATCGTTTCTTCTGCTTTCCCTCCTCCACCACGTCAAAGACTGAAGGGTTGCATCCTGCGCCTTTCCTAACGGTGTGAGATAACATACAGTCGTCCCGGGGACGCCTCTCCCACAGGAGCCCAGCACCGTGGTGGGAAAGGGGGAGCAATGCCGGCTCCTCCGGCTGCTCGGCGCAGGCACCGCTCCTCCTAGCCTGCGTCTAGGAGATGGGTGAAGGAGGTTATTTCAGGAGGATTTGCAGGGCTGAGCCCCTTCTTTGTGCCCTCCTCTCTGCTGTCCCTGGGACTGCATTTTTGCTTGAAAATGGAGAAAATCAGAGCAGCCTTGAGCTGGCTGGTTGCACCCATCCCAGTGGGGCAGGCAGTTTCTGGGCGCAGGAGCGATTCTTGCACTGCTGACTCTCAGCCAGGCTGAGGCTATTGCCCGCAAGCACGCTGCCTGCAGCACCCTGCTTTGGGGGCGAGGGGAGATGGTTGGCATGGGAGGGGAGCAGCCCTAAGTGGGCACAAGGCATCGAGTCCAGCCTCACGTGGTGCCCGAGGGCTGGGCCCCAGTGACTTTGTGGCTCTCTGTGCCCGGTGCAGGTCAGGAGGAGACCAGCTGCATCCCCCGGCCCCAGTGCCCACAGGAGTGCACCTGCCTCGACACCGTTGTCCGCTGCAGCAACAAGCACCTCAAGGCCCTGCCCAAGGGGATCCCCAAGAACGTCACAGAGCTGTGAGTGGTGGGCGAGTGCCCAGGCTCTTTCCCCGACTGCCGGTGACTTTGCAGCTCTGGGTGGGGGGGTCTCTGCTGTGGGATTGCAGGTGTCGGGGCAGAGATGCTCCCTCCCACACCACCATCCCAGCCCAGTAGTGGGAGCAGGACCCCCACCCAGCCAAGGGACCCTGTCCAGCCCCAGCCCCAGCAAGGGGCTCGGCGAGACACTCTCTGCTGACTCAGGGCTACCAAGGGTGATGTGCAAGGGGTGTTGTCACAGCAGCTGGGTCCCTGCTCTTTGGCCCTTGGGAGGGGGCAGCGCGGGACAGCCACTCCCTGCAGCTGCAGTCCCCACGCAGCCATGCAGCCCAGGGCTCTGTGGTCCCCAGCAGCCTGCCATCAGCGACAGGGACGGGGCCACCCTGCCTCTGCCAGCTCCGTGGCCCGTCTCTGCCGTCACCTCTCACCACAGCTGCGGGGGTGCTCGTGGCAGCCCCAGCTCCGAGCACACGGGCAACGGGATGTGGTTTGCCTGGGGTCAGCCACCCATCACCATGGGTGTCATGAAGTTACCCAAGCAGCTGTGCCAGGTCCGGACGTGTGGGCACCGTGATGCCCATTGCTGCGAAAGGGGCTCTGCACCCGTCTGGGATGGGGGACGGCAGCAAGTCCTGTGTGCAGGGGGTCTAGGCACTGGTTGTGCACATACATATGTATACCACCCCCTCACACCCCTGTGCTGTCTCACACGTCCCTCCTCTCTCTGCATCCTCCGCTCTCTCTCACACATGCCTTGGGAATGGTTACGGCCGCCCACGCTCACATCGGATGTGTAAATGCAGCAAATGGCTGGCTGTGCTCGCACACGCAGGCTGCTGGGAGGCTGCCCCCGGGGACCTGCACACAGAGCCCCTGGGTGTGCTAATGCTCTCGCACGCTGGCTTCCCCACCAGCCCAGGGGTCTCCCAAGAGCCCCACGGGCCCTGGGTACCGAGAGGGAGGTGATGCTGGAGATGCTTCTCGCAGCCCAAAGTCCGTGGGGATGCACAGGAGAAATGGGAGGGCATAGGGAGGGACCTCCTGCTTCTCGGCCACCCCGAGGTGCTTTTGTTCTCCCTTGCAGCTACCTGGATGGAAACCAGTTCACTCAGGTCCCGGGGCAGCTCTCTACCTTCAAGTACCTGCAGCTTGTGTAAGTAGCCAGGAGCAGGAGCCCAGGCAGCCAGTCCCACTGCTGGGACCTGTGGGCGAGGACAGGGGCTGTCCCCATGGTGCGTGATCCTGAGGAGGGGCTGGCGGTGTGCAGGGACCCCCAACATCCCTCTGTGTCCCCCCTCTGCACCGGGACACAGCTGGCTGGCAGTGATGCTCAGCCCCTGGGTGCTCACAGCCTCTGCTGGCACTGGGCATGGGGCAGAGGGGGGACAGTGGCATTGGTGCCATCGCCCTGTGTGACAGCCTTCCTGCTCCCTTGGAGGCCATGCCATGCTGCTGTTTGCACCCCATTGCAGCTGAGCAGGTGGGGGAGCAGCGAGGGGGGACAGGGCCTGGCTGGCTCCAGGCCCTGGGGTTTCTGTTTTCCAGTGATCTGAGCAACAACAAGATCAGCTCCTTGAGCAACTCCTCCTTCACCAACATGAGCCAGCTCACCACCCTGTAAGTGCAGTCCCTGCAGTGTGCCACACCAGGCTGCAGCCCAGCTGAGCTGCAGGGGGCTGTTCCTAGGGGATCCCAAAGATTGGGGGGTGCTGGGGACACCAGCGTCTCCCCCCTTCGCCTGGGTGAAGCTGTGGTTTGAGCTGCAGCTCATGCAGGGGGAGCGTGCAGCCCAGGGTGGGCTTCTTGCAGCACACACAGCAGTGCCCCCGGCACTGTGTTGCCTCCTTCTTCCCTTCTGCAGGATCCTCAGCTACAACTCCCTGCAGTGCATCCCTCCGCTGGCCTTCGAGGGCCTCCGCTCCCTCCGGCTGCTGTAAGTACCTGCCCATAGCCCTTCTCGCAGCCCCGCTCTGCCCCTTCTCACAGCCCCGCTCAGCCCCTTCTCTGCTGCTGCCTGTGTCCCCATGTCCCCCGTGCCCACTTGGAGCTGGGGGCAGGCAGGCAGGCAGGGTACAGACTGCGGGAGGAGCAAGGGGAGATGCATCAGCCTCTCAGAGCAAATGGTACATTTGCAACGGTGACTGTGGTGGGGTCCAACTCTGCCACCCACGCCTGGACCTGTGGGGTGGGGGCAGCCCAGCTGGTCACCCTGGAGCCATGGGCATCGCAGGACCCTCTGTTCTCTGCAGGTCTCTCCACGGCAATGACATCTCCAGCCTCCCCGAGGGCATCTTCGCAGACGTCACCTCCCTGTCCCACCTGTGAGTATCTCCCGCTCTGCAGGGCACAGGACTGGATGCAGGCTTGGGAGACCTTTAAAAACCACGGGGCTGAGCCCCAGCTTCTCTGGGGGCTGAGCTGCCTCCTCTCTTCTCTGGGCCAGTACTTGGGACAGTGTTTGTGTGGCAGTGCGGTGCCGTGCCTGCCCTCCCTGTGCTCAGCCCCCAGGTCCAGGTCTGCAGCTGAGCCTCCCAGTGCTGCTGGGATGGCTCTATGGTCCTTGCTGGAGGTGGTGTGGGGTCCCCCCTTGCCAAGTCCCCAGGGTCCCCTAACATGCAGGTCAAGCCATGCAAGGTGCTGGCATGGCTGTGGGTCGGCAGGGGCTGCTCTGACCCATGCCAGCGTGTCATTAGCCTCCTGCCAGGGCGCTTCCCTGCAGCAGCCCCCCCAAATCTGTCATCAAGCATCCTCCTGCCAGTGGCGGTGTTTCAGCCCCTCTTTGAGGGAGCCTGTACCCCAGGAGCACAGCCCTGTACCCACCGCCCGGGGCGGGGGTTCAGCTTTGCTCATGGTGACTTTTTGGTCCCTTCCCTGTCCCTGCTAAGCTGTTCCCACCCGGCTGCTGGTGGCCAGTCCTGCTCCTGACATCCTGGGGGTCTCAGGCTGTTCCTTCAGCCTGCAGAGAGCATCTTGATTTCCAATCCTGGCCTCCCTGTGTTTCTTGGGAGCAGCACTGCTTGGTCTGGTCTTCCCTCCTGGCTCTTCACCAATTTCCCTTGCTGAAGCGCAGTGCTGCCTTTGCCGCAGCCAGCCGGCGCTGCTGGGTCCCGCAGGGCTGAGCTGTGTCACCAGCCGGCGCTGTCAGTGCTGTAGGAGCAGGTTTGTCAGCCCCAGCGGATCTGCTGTCCCTACCGCCTGCCTCCTGGGTTGCCGTCTCCTTCCTTCGTCACAGGTGTCGGTCGCACTGGCCCTCCATCACCGCTGACCTTTGCAGTGAACAAGGATGCAAACAGGCATCCAACCCCTCAGCCTCCCACGTCAGCCACTGCTCCCTGCCCTGCTCTCTGTGGAGCAGAGCAACCCTCCCTCCTCTTCCTCCTCTCTCGCGGCAATTCCTGGCAGCAGGGTGGTCTAACCAGCAGCGGTGTGGGGCTGTGTGCCCCAGTCCTCCCACTGCAGGCAGCACCTCTGGTGGGTCCAGAAATGGAGGAGCCCTGGGTCCCCCCATCACGTGGCAGCCCAGCCAAGTGATGGAGTTGTGTCCAGTCCCAAGGTCTCTGAGCCCGGTTCCCTCCGCGGGGCAGCGGATGCAGTTTTGCCTTTCCTCCCCCTGCAGAGCCATCGGGGCCAACCCCCTGTACTGTAGCTGCAACCTGCGCTGGCTCTCCAGCTGGGTCAAGACGGGGTACAAGGAGCCAGGCATCGCCCGCTGCGCTGGGCCCCCTGACATGGAAGGCAAGCTGCTGCTCACCACCCCCGCCAAGAAGTTTGAGTGCCAAGGTGAGAGGCACCCGCGCTGTCCGTCTGTCCACCCGTGCCCTCCTCTGGCAGGGCAGCAGGCACCGCAGGGAGCCGGGCTGCCTCTTGCCCGCGCCCAGCAGAGCGATGCCCCGTGAGTCTTGGGGGACTCCGGCATTTCATCCGTTGAGCTGCCTTGTGGAGGAGGGGGACCGGGATGCTTCTGTCCCCTTACCTGGCTGGTGGCACGTCCCTGGTGACTGAGCAAACTCATGGCTGTCCCATTGCCTGGTGCACAGCGCCTTGGTAGGGCAGGCTCTGCTCCCAGCCACAGCTGGGGCTCTGCCCTCCACGTCAGTGCCCACAAACGGACACCTCCCCATCACTCCCCGCACTGACGGTCATCTCTGTGCCTCCCATCCTGCAGGCCCACCCGCCCTGAGCATCCAGGCCAAATGCAACCCCTGCCTCTCCAGCCCCTGCCAGAACCAGGGCACCTGCCACAATGACCCCCTCGGCTTCTACCGCTGCGCCTGCCCCAGTGGCTACAAGGTACCCTGGTCCCGGGGGTCCCCAGCATGGGGGGACCCATCCCTGCAGAGGGGAAGGGGGCAGTGCGGGGGCTCTGCCGTGCCCCTGGGGCTCGCTGCCTGCAGGACCGTCCCCCCTCCCTGCACACCACAGTGCCCTGCCAAATGGGACAGGGCGGGGGAGCGGGACACGGTGCTGTGGCACCCTCCTCGCTCCCACCTCTCCCTCATTCCCCAGGGCAGGGACTGCGAGGTGGCACTCAGTGGCTGCTTCTCCAACCCCTGCGCCAACGGGGGGACCTGCCAGCCCCAGGAGGGGGAAGGAGCCGGGTTCAGGTGAGTGCTGGATGGGAACCCACAAAGGATGGGTGTTTGGGCAGCAGCGTGGAGCCCCGGCATGCCACAGAGATAAAGCCTGGTGCTTCCTTCCCTCCCGCATACTCCCTGGGGCTTATAGGTGGCATATTGCATTCACCCAGCAGCTCCAGCCCATGCTGCCTGCTCTCTGCAGCCCTGCCTGCGCTTCCTGCCAGCACAGCGACAGCAGGGCTGAGCGCTGGCTCCACTTCCCCGTGCCCCCCAGCCCTGCAGGCTCCTGGGCTGAGGGTAGGAGGGAGAGGGGGTCCCGCTGCCACGGGAGGCATGGGGAGGCAGAGGGCAGCAGGATTTGGGGCTGGGATCCGGCTGCCGCAGCAGGGCTGACCGTGCGGGATGGGGCAGGATGCGGCCCTGAGGTCGCTGCCGCTCCCTGCGGGGCTGCCATGCCCTCGCACAACCCTCGCTACCCTGAACGCTTCAGCCCTTTCCAGGAACCGGGGCCCAATTAGTGGCTGAAAATAGACGGCAGGCTGGGGGCGAGGAGGTGGGCTGCGCAGCCGCCTGGCCCCCCCGTGCTGAGTGGCCTCTCAGCCCGTTGTCGTGGCAACTCAGCATCCTCGCCGAGTGCTCCGCGTGGGGCTGTGCACTGCCACCCTCCCCTGCGCCCTGTGTTCGGCAGGGGGGCACCGAACCCTGCTCCCCAGAGCCTCTTGGCATGCATGCGTGCTCCTTGCCAAGGTCCTGTGCTGGCATTTTTGGGGGGATCACCCCAAAACGCTCCATTTCCCACCCCCTGACGCTGTCCTATGCCCTGCGGCAGGTGCCTGTGCCCGGCGGGCTTCGAGGGCCCAAGCTGCCGTGCTGCCAGCGACCCCTGCAAGGAGCACAGCTGTGAGAACGGGGGCTCCTGCATGCCCGGTGCCACCAACTACACCTGCCTGTGCCCTGCCCGCTACACAGGTACCCGGCATGAGGGCTAGCCATCCCCAAATCTGACGGGCCTGGCAGGGGGATGCGCCCAGTGCTTCTCCGTTCCCAGCGATGAGGGCTAATAGCTCCTCTGCCTGCTGTCCCAGTGCCCATCACCATGACCGAGTTTGGGTACACCCAGCTGAGCCCTCATACCCTGGGATGCCCTCGGTTGCCTGGCTCTTGCCCTGGGATGCCCTCGGTTGCCTGGCTCGGGCAAGAGCTGGCTCCGGTGGAGCAGAGCCCTGCGCCCGTGGCAGTGCGAGCTGCGGGCTCGGCAGCTCCCTGCCTTGAGCTGAGCCCCCCATGGGCTCGCCCTGCCTCGTGGGGACCAGGGCTGCCCCTCTGGTCCCGGAGCTGCTGGGCACCCCCTGGCACCCCCTCTTCTGCCTTGCAGGGCATTTCTGTGAGCAGCCACCGGATTTCTGCTCGGCCGAGCTCAGCCCATGCCAGCACGGCTCCACCTGTGTCTCCACCAGCCAGGGGCCCAGGTGAGCTCCCCTCCCCAAACCACTTTCTCCCAGCTGCCTGGGGGGAGAGATTTGCTTTTGGGGGGCTGCAGCTCACAGGCTGGTGAGGGGGCACGGGGAGCGGGATGTCAGGAGGAGCAGGTGCCCACCAGCACAAGGGGGAAGGAAGGGGCGGCCATGAGCCCCCCGCCTGCCCCAGGTGTGAGTGTGCGCCCGGCTACGTGGGGAGCAACTGCAGCGAGGACTTCGACGACTGCCAGGACCACCGGTGCCAGAACAACGCCCGCTGCCTGGACGAGGTGAACGGCTACTCCTGCCTCTGCACCGAGGGCTACAGGTACCACCGGGAAGACGATAGGGCGCCGGGGATAGCAGGGATGATTACGTGTCACCGTGCAGGAGAGACCAGTCCTGGCTACCCCGTCCGTGCGTCCATCTGTCCACCCATCCGTCTGTCCATCCATCCATCCCCCCCCAGCACGAGATGAAGGAGTGGGGCTGGGGGCGTGGGTCTCCAGGGATGGAGGCTGGGGGGAGCCAACGTCCCTGCGGAGGGACCCCAGGGCAGAGCTCAGCAGCCAGGCATCCCTCTGATGCCACTGGCTGGAGTGCCTTGCTGGAGACCCCAAAACAGGGGGTTGCTGTCAGAGCCCCATGGGGCGGTGGGCAGGGGTAGGGCGCTTTCCCAGCCCCGTGCCCAGCAGCACCCTCGGCCCCGCAGCGGCCAGCTCTGCGAGATGCCGCCCCACGCTGCCAGCCAGCCCGGCCTCTGCGAGCGAGCCGAGTGCCAGAATGGGGCCCCGTGCGTGGAGCGGGGTGCCCGCGCCCTCTGCCAGTGCCTACCCGGCTTCGGTGGCCCCAAGTGTGAGAAGCTGCTGAGCGTCAACTTTGTGGACCGCGACACGTACCTGCAGTTCACCGACCTGCAGGACTGGCCCCGGGCCAACATCACCCTGCAGGTGAGGGCTGGGGGGGCATGGGGGCATTGGGAAGGGGGCATCAGGGGTGCTGCCCTGGGGATGTGGGCTCCCACCTCTCCCCGTGCCAGGTCTCCACGGCTGAAGGCAACGGCATCCTGCTGTACAACGGCGACAGCGACCACATGGCCGTGGAGCTGTACCAGGGCCACGTCAGGGTCAGCTACGACCCCGGCACCCACCCCAGCTCGGCCATCTACAGGTACCTGCCACCCCTTCCCCACCTGCCAGGGACCACCACCCCCGTTGCACAGGCTTGGGGGGGTGCCCCGGTGACCCAGCCATCCCTACCAGCGCCGAGACCATCAACGACGGGCAGTTCCACACTGTGGAGCTGGTGACCTTCGACCAGATGGTGAACCTCTCCATCGACGGTGGCAGCCCCATGACCATGGACAACTCGGGCAAGCACTACACGCTGAACAGCGAGGCCCCCCTCTACGTGGGAGGTAGGACAGAGGCCAGGGGGATGATGCGGGGCACGGGGGGCATCCGGGCGCGCTGATGGTCCTGCTCTCCCCAGGGATGCCTGTGGACGTCAACTCAGCTGCCTTCCGCCTCTGGCAGCTCCTCAATGGCACTAGCTTCCATGGGTGCATCCGCAACCTCTACATCAACAATGAGCTGCAGGACTTCACCAAGACGCGGATGACGCCGGGGGTGGTGCCAGGCTGCGAGCCCTGCCGCAAGCTCTACTGCCTGCACGGCATCTGCCAGCCCGCCGGCGCCCAGGGCCCCGTCTGCCACTGCGAGCCCGGCTGGGACGGGCCCAACTGCGACCAGCCCCGTGGCAGCCCCTGCCAGGGGCACAAGTGAGTGCCCCCGCCCTGTTGGCTGCCCCGCAGCAACGGTCTTGCCCCATTGGCTGCCCCACAGCAACGGTTCTGCCCCATTGGCTGCTCTGTAGTGACCCATCTGCCCCATTGGCTGTCCTGAAGCAATAGCACTGCCCCATTGGCTGTCCAATGGCAATGGCCCTGACCCATTGGCTGCCCCACAGTGACCCACCTGCCCCATTTGGTCTTTGGCTGCCCCACTTCATTGGCTGCCCCACTACAACTGCCCTACTCCATTGGCTCATTTGCTGCCATTTCTTCATTGGCTGCCCCACCACAACAGCCTCACTCCATTGGCTCATTGGCTGCCCCTTCCTCATTGGCTGCCTCACAGCAACTGCTCCACCCCATTGGCTCATTGGCTGCCCCTTCCTCATTGGCTGCCTTGTCATTGGCTGCCCCTCACTGGCCGCCCCTCTCATCCCTGCTCTCTCCATTGGCTGTCCCTCCACACTGCCTGCCCTGCCCACCCCTCCCATGGGCTGTCTGCCAGCCTCACCTGCAGCTGGGCCATGCCGGTGGTGCCGTGCCATGGCGGTGCCGTGCCGTGCCACTAGCACTGAGTCGTGCCAGGGCTGTACTGTGCTGGTGGTGCCGTGCCAGAGCCACGCCAGTGCTGTGGCAGTGCCGTGCCACGATGGCTGTGCCATACCAGCGCCATGTCGTGGCAATGCCATGCCAGTCCCAGTGCAATACTGTGCTGGTGCTGGCGCCATGCCGGTGCTGAGCCATGCCATGCTCAGTGCTGGTGGGCTGTGCATGCTGGTGCTGGGCTGCGCCATGCCGGCAGATGCCTGACGGCGCTGGGTGCTTGCAGGTGCGTGCACGGGCTGTGCCTGCCCCTCGATGCCCTCTCCTACAGCTGCCAGTGCCACGAGGGCTACCAGGGCGCGCTCTGCAACCAGCCCACCGAGCCGCCTGACCCCTGCCGTCGCCAGCCGTGCGTCCACGGCCACTGCCGCCTCACCCCGGGCGGCCAGCCCACCTGCGAGTGCCACGGTGGCTACACCGGAGCCCTCTGCGACCAAGGTAGGCTCTGGGGAGGTGGGTGCCCGGGGCGGGAGGTGCAGCCCCACGCCGGGACACGGGGCTGAGCATCACTGTCCTGCAGAGCTGGAGTGTCACGGGGAGCCGGTGCGGGACTACCACCAGGTGCAGCGGGGCTACGCCATCTGCCAGACGACACGGCCGGTGGCCTGGGTGGAGTGCCGGGGAGCCTGTGGCGGCCCTGGCGCCGGCTGCTGCACCGGGCTGCGGCTCCGGCGCAGGAAATACGCCTTCGAGTGCAGCAATGGCGCAACCTTCGTGGAGGAGGTGGAGAAGCCCAGCAAGTGCGGCTGCAGCCAGTGCCTGTGAGCGGCCACCGGCCCCGGAGAGCCAGGGAGCTAGCGGGGAGCCCCCCCGGAGCCAAGGACCTCGCTTTGCCCTGTGGCCGTGGCGCCGCTGTCCGCATGTTCCCAAACTGCAGCTGCATCAGAGGAGCCCGGCGGAGGGTAGAGCTGTTGCATCTAGAGGGTTGGGGAAAAACAAAAACAGAAAAGAAAAAAAAAAAACACGAACAAAGCAAATGTGTAGATAGAGAATTTTGTAAAAGCTACAGCTACACACGTGTATATGGGGTGGGAGCTCCGTCCAGCTGCCCCCTGTCCGCTCCCTGCGGCGCTCTGCCTTCCCCACAGCCACGGAGGGCAGCGCCTGTGTCCTCCCGTGTGTCCCTCCCCGGCAGCCCATCCCTTGCATCCAGCCGGGCGAGCCGGGGCTTTTGCAACGTCTGGGGCTGGAGCAGAGGGGCCTGATGTGGCAGAGCCTCGTGGGCCATGGCACGCCGGGGCTGGCAGAGGGCTGCACGGTGCAGCCGGTATCCCGACGTCCCGGTGAGCCTGGAGCCCGGCTCCGTGTCCTCTCCTCTGGCAGCCCTGGCCTCCCTGCTGAGGATGTGCCATCGCCCCGATGGCAGCTGCAGTGAGCAGCTCCCCGGTGCTGTGGCTGGGGTGCTGGAGCCCAGCACACCCCAAATAATGTCACCAGCTCCACGGCCGCAGCCTGACCTGCTGGTAGCACCCCAGGGCTGTGCTTGCTGGCCGGGCTCTGGGGTGCACCCCGTGGTGCCCAGAGAAGGGGCACGGCTCCAGCCCATTGCAGTGGCATCAGGGCCATGCTGGGTGGAGCAGGACCAGGGTGGTCCCAGGCACGCTGAGTGGGTCACGGGCAGCAGGGCACAGATGTCCATGGGGATCCCAGCGCCAGCCCTGCGCTGCAGGGGCTAGCACTGTGCTGTTAATGCGGAGGGGCCCCAAATATCCCCGGCCCAGCCAGTCGGCTCTGCTCAGAGGTGGGAGCCACGTGGGGCAGCACGGGAACCCCTTTCCTCCAGGCTCAGCCCTGGGAGGGGCTCTGCAGCTGGGCAGAGGTGCCCCGTGTCCTGCTGGCCCAGCCAGCCAGGGCAGGAGGCTGCTGAGACAGCCGGGGTGCGGGTTTGCCATGCCCATCACCGGGGCTTCAGCCTTGTGGGTGCCGGGGCTGGTTGAAGAGGCTGAAGATGCGCAAGCCTGGAGCTGACACCGCTGCCGGGGCAGGTCCCACCAGCTCCTGGACTCAGGTGCAGGTGCCCGGGCAGCACCTCTCCAAAGCCTGCAGTGCCAGGGGGACACGCAGGGCTGGCGTGGGAGCAGGGGCAGCACCACTGCCGGTGCAGCGTGGGGAGCCCGTGCTGGGGTACCGCACACACCCGACCTCTGCAGCAGCATCGTTTCTATGCCCGTGGGGGCCAAGGACAGTGGGGGCCCGACCTGGGATGCTGCACGCAGCTGGACAGTGTGTCACCACGTCACTGGGGCGGACAAACTCCACTGCAGCCCCAGGTTTCTCCATTGCACCGCTCCAGCGCATCGGCTTCAGGGCTCCAGGCCGGGCTCCGGGCATCTCCACTGGGTGCATCCGGCTCCATGGGTGCCATCACCATCCCTGCTCACCACTGGCATCCAGGACGTTCCCACCACCACGGGGATGTGTTTCTGCCACGAATGCCCTCTCCATGGGAGCCCCCTCTGCTGCACAGAGGAGCTGGGACGTGTCTCATTTTGCCCGTGGCCCGGCCGGGGCTTGGTTGTGTTGTGTTTCTGTTCTTGCTGTAAGCTAACCGCTAAAGTATCTCTTTATACAGAATACTTACAGATTCTAATATATATTTGTATTTCATTTTGTTATAGTATTTTTATATGTTCGGGGTCAACAAATGATGTTTTCTTTTTGTTTACAGATGCTACTGGGCAGGAAAATGACGGTGGCTTTGTTTGGCCCGTGGGGTTTGTGTGTGTCACTGTTGAAGATGCTGGTTTGTACTAGGCTGGCGAGGGAGGCACTGAGCATCCTGCCGCTGGCAGAGGCTGTATTGTTTTAGGAGATGTTTGGTATTGTCTATGTTGTCTTCCATGTGAACATGACATTTATTCATTCAGAGGCTTGGCCTCTTCTTTCCTGGAGGGGAGAAGGGGGCAGCTGGTGCTCGGGAGCTGCTGGGCGTACAAGGAGGTGGCACGGGCTGGGGACACGGTTGGTCCTGCCATGGGTGACAACCTGCTACTCCTGGAGCAGCCCCAGCCACTACTTCTGGCCAGAGCATCACCCACGTGGTGCCGGGACGTGCAGCCCCAGGCTGAGGGCTCATCTCCGGGGAGAGCCAGGGTTTTCCCTACAGCACCTTGCAAAAGGAGCCATCACTGCCTGGGTCGTGTGTGGGGCAGTGTGAGAAGCCGAAGAGCCCGGTGCCTGCTGCGGGGATGGAGCGGCTGAGGGGGAAACTGGGCACCTGTAACTCTTTGGGGAAGGGGAGAGGGGGCCTGGGCAGCACCGAGGGGTTGCACTGTTTGCGCCACAAACGCAAATCTGCTGCAGAAAGCAGCACCACCAGCTCAGACACCAGCATGGGAGCACTCAAATCCCACCCGGGCATTTATATCCCCCCTCCGGGGAGGGGCGGATGTCCCACCCAGAAGGTGCCAGCCTGCTGTCCCCCCTCGTGCACTCACTCACCTTCGCCCTTCCCCAGTTATCACACCGAACAAACACTGATATCAAAGAAACGTTTAATAAGCTGCAATAAAATACGGACCTTTAGAAAGCTCATAGGGTGAATATCGACAGTGGAGGAAGAAAAGAAAACAAGGTGGTGGGAATCCTTGAGGAGTTCAGATCTGAGTCACGGACCTTTTAACCTGGAACAAGAACACAACTTCTTCCATAAGCTAGGATGAAATAAAAGACAGGAGCACAGAGTTCACAAAATGTCAACATTTAGAGAGTCGATACATATTCAAAGTTCAAATGACCCAGCTCTTATAGCTATACATATTGATTTAAAGCAACTTAAAATAATTTTATTTTCTTTTTTTTTTTATATACACTTTCAAAGGTTCGTCAGGTGAGGTATGTAAACATTATCTAATGGAAACCCCTCTCCACATTTCCAACCAAGAATTCACAGCAGACAGTTCATTTTCCCAACTCGCGACGCAGTACTTCCCGCTCCCCAGAGCAACCAGGAATGCCGTCCCAAGCCACGGCTCTCCCAGGCGCAGTCACCGGCTCCCATTTCCCACCGCTGGTCTGTACAGTTCACATTGCTTAGGCTCAAACATACAGTACCGGACAGGAGGACTTTTCAGCTCAGTGTCTAAAATTCATACAGAAACAAACAGAGAAACAAAACTCTCCCAGGGAAGCAGACACAGATGAAGGCAAAACATTTGCCATCAGGGTGGAGATAATATTTAAACGTTGAGCATCTTATCAAAGAAAAATTTACTGGGTTGTTGTTGCCTTTTTTTTTCCTTTTCTTTTCTTTTTTCTTTTTTTTTTTACACACCTGCTCCAAGGGCGAAGGAAGTGTGGGGCTGGCAAGGAGTCCTGCAGGGCCAGGACTTGGGAGCACTCCCTGCTCCACCCTCCAAGGTCAGGGACCCATCACCATAAAAGCAGCAGTGATCCTGCTGATGCTGTCCCACACAGACAGCCAGGCTGGGGGGGGGGGGGGGGGGGCACAGCCAGCAAACACTTCCAGGCAAAAAAGGGGTTTAAAAAAAAAAAAGAAGAAAAATCCAAACCCACTTAGGAAAAAAACAACCAAATTACCTTGAACCCCCTAGAAGGAGAATTAAAATTGCAGAATGGCAAGCAAATAAGCAAATGACCTTCTGGAGCCGGCACTGGGATTGTAACGGCGACAGTGCTGCGCTCCCTTGGGTCGCCCATACCCGCAGGAAGCGCAAGAGCCCCGAAGGCAGCTGCTCACTGCAGTAATTCGCTAGCGGGAGTTTGCTATCGGTAACCACCTACCCTACCCCGGCCGTTTTGGGGGGGCTCCTTGTGTGTGACGGCAGCCCCCACCTCCTGCATCCCTGGGGACGCCTCCTTGGGCATCCCCAGGCCAAGAGACCCCCCCATGCCGTGCTGGACCGAGCCCCTGCCGGGAGCGGGGTTATTCCCACCCAGCCCTGAGCCCCGAGAGCCCCTGCCATTGAAGCAGACATTATTACTACAAATCTTATTGCTTGCAGTGCCCCCCGCCCTGGGGAACAGCCATCCCGGCCAGCCACGGGAGCTCACTGCCTCCCCGGGGACTGTGGCCACCGACCAGGTCTGACATCATCAAAATGAGATGAAGAGAGTTAATGCTTCAACTTTGATGTGACATAAAAAACCCAAACCAAACACCACCACCACCCACCCCACCTCATCCCATCCCATCCCGTCCCGTCCCCCCACGCAATAGCCAGTCCTTTGGTTGCGGCACGCTGGGCGATACAGCCCCACCAACCGACACACCAGTCAGAACAAGAACCTGTGGAAAGCCCATGAAATAAATATTAAAAAAAACTATTTACAATATTAGATCTGTGAGCATGAAGTGAGAGAAAAATGCTTTTTCCTGCCCCAAAAATGCTTAAAAAGTAGGTTAGCATCCTGCCGCCTAGCACAACACTATCTTACATGGCACCTACACATAATATATATTCACATTTCATTTTAAAATTAGGTACTCTTACAAACAGACTTAGAAAACATTGGCTAGCAACACAGCCCGAGGGACCGCCCGGCCTCTGGACCCACGCCGCGAACGCCGGCTGGCTGCATCCCAGCTCCTCTGGCTGCCCCCAAGCTGCCAACGTGCCCTGAATCGAAACCGCCAGCTGCCCCCCCTGCCACCCTTCGGGGAGGGGGTGGAAGTGCTCGTGAAAGAGAGGGCTTGTCCGCGGGGAGGGGAGGAGGAAGGATGGGGACCATGATTTCTGCTAAGCCTAGGGGTGAGCTTAATACAAACAAGAACTCCTGAGAACATCTTAGAACAGATGGATTCATTTCACAACCACCAAGCTAAAGGATGGGCCGAACGGACGCTACGACACATGGGGGGGGACGCGTGCGATGCGAGGACATCGTAGCCTTGTGGTTTGCTCAAAAAACCTACTGCTACAAGAAAAGCTGCAGTGGCGTTTCCTGGCAGGGGGAGCCGACCCCCGCCTCGCTCCCGGGCCATCCAGGCGTACGGCCCGAGGATGCGGACCCGAGGACGCCTTGGCAGGGGCTCAGCCCTCTTCCCCCGGCACGACCGCCGGCGGTGGGAAGGCGAGAGCCCGAGCCGGATGGCAGCACACACCTCCCTGCTGCCCCAGGCACTGCCCATGCCTGCGGGCGGCTGGGAACCATGGCTTTCCCAGTCGCCTTCAACTGGGAATGCAGTTGTCAGGCTGAAAGAATATGAGCTGGAGAGAGAAACTGTCCATCAGTTAAAGTAGGGCAGCAGTACATCTGTGTCCTTCTGAGATTGCGTCTCTATTTCCTGGGAGGTTACTAGGGGCTGGCAGAGCTTTCGGAAACACCAGCATTTCCAGAGGTGCCGTGCGAGCGGCTGGGACGCAGGCTGGGCTGCAGCTTCGCTCATCTGCACGCTGGCAAAAAGCGGCTCGGGCAGCCTGCCAGCGCGGCGCGGCTCCCCCCGGCCCGGGAGGGACGGGGACGCGGAGAGCAGCGGGGACGAGTTCATCCCGCTCTCCCAGCTCATGGAGGATGATCAGCAACACAGCGGAAAGTTTGCTGAAAGCATCAGCGCTGGCTAGCCAGCTCTTTGGAGGTTTGCTGCAAATGCGCCTCACTGATGTGTGGCAGTTGAACACAGAAACACCACTGCACGCAGCAAACACGAGCAAAAAGGACTTCATTAGTGATGAATTAGTGATGAATATAAACACATGCACACCTTGGATATACTGCACACACCCTGTCAGCAGAGAAACCCATTCCAGGGCTAGCATTGCTAGACAAGAACCTAACAGCTACAGATAGAAGGAGCCATCCTGGGCTCAAACTGCTCTTGCTGCTGCCCTCAACCCCTGACAGATACATTTTGACTCTGAGTTTGGCAAACCCAGCCCCTCCCCGAGGTTAGGTAAATTGGGTGGTTCCTGACCACGTGAAGTGTGAAGACCCGGAGCTGCCGATGACAAGGTGAGAGAGGAAAAAGTAACCATGCAAATGAGAGAGGAGGGCTGGCAGCAACGGGACAGTAAGGACATCTGTGGAGGTGCAGAGTTCAGAAGATGCTGCTCCTAGTACATGGACCGGGGAGCTGGGATGGAGATTAGTTTCAAGAATAGGATGAGAAAGTGGCCAGCAAGGAAAGCCAAAGTAACAGAAAGAGGAGAGATCTGTTTTGTGGGACACTGCGCTTGTGCTGAAATCCGGAGCTGAAGAAGCAGAGCAGGGATCTGCGGGGTGGCCCAGAGGAGGAGGAGCGCAATGAGGCTGCGGAGCTGAGGATGGCACTGTGGTAGTGCCAGTGGGCAGCTCTGCACTGTAGCAAACGGAAACGCACCCGATGCCCATGTGGAATAAGGCGATAAATCGTGTTGCTTATTTCCTTCCATTCATTAAGATCATCTGCAGCTCCCTGTGCATCCCTTGCATTGCGTAGAAGCTGCATTTATTGGAAACAGGCCGCTCTGAAGCAGGGGCCGTGCCCCAGCAGCACACCTCACCGCTGCCTCCCTGCAGAACAAACAGAAACGAGTAGTGCATGTCCCAAGTCATTAACAAAAAGAGCAACAGGTTATATATATGGTATTACCTCTACTTATTTTTGTGCCTCTTGTGCACTGTTCTAGCCGAAACGTGGCTGCATGGAGAGAGGAAATGGGGAAATAAATCGGGAAGAGAGTAATGCAACACGAGGACTGATTGCGAAAAAAAGAAAAGGAGAAAAAATTCAAATATCTGAGCACTGATAAAGAAAATAGAGCTACCCAGGCAATGCCACCCTGTGAGGCAGTCACCTCACATGCAGACCCTTTAATTTGCTAGCAAATTAAATTGAAATTTAATTTTCTAGCAAATTAAAGCATTCCTCCTTCCTGCCCCAAAACAAAGCACTCACAAAAGCAAGTGCGAAGCACATCAAAAGCAGGTCTTGTAGTCTGCAAGACCTGGCAGCTACTACTGGTGTCAAGTGGAGAATGCACACAGGAGAGGCAGAGGGGCCAAAGACAGCATCTCCCGGAGCAGTGACAGCAAGGAAAGGAGCCTGGCAAGGAGCTGGGGGTTGCCTCAGAGCAGAAAGCCTTAATGCTTTTCTAGAGATGACGACCACCCCTGGCCTACCTCACCCCTGGGGCATCCTCCCCTAGGGTAACGCAAAGGATTGCACAAATCTGTAATTCAGAGGATTTGTACTAAAGCACCAATATTCCCACCTCGAGGTGGGCTGCAGAGGTCATGCCCCAAGTGCTTGCTGCAATAACTCGGCCATAGGCGATGGCTTCACCCTACCCATCCCTTGGCAAACAAGCCTGCTCTCCATAAAAACTACCTGCACAAGTTAAACTCACCACCCAACATAGCAGCGGCGAGAGGAAACGTTCCTGCCACCTCCTCACAAACAGAATGATGTAAAGAAGAATCACTCCAGTTTTCCCCAAAACTGTAATTTTTAAATAAGGGGGAGTTGTTGGGAGGAAAGGAGGAGGCAGAGAGCAGAGCAGCTCTCAGCAGGGTTTATGTGCCCGGCCGGGGAGAGCCCTGCAGAGGCTGCGGCGCCAGGGACTGGCCCTGAGGACAGTGGAGCAGGGAGCCGGGGGGGTCCCTGCTGACAAGACCCCAGACCATCTCACCTCACCCCCTGGGACAGCCCGGCTTGGCACCTCCTGCAAACCCGCTGCTCCCTGTCCCTGCAGATGCCCAAGGTGCTGCTCTGCCACCTGCCCACCTGAGCCAGGCGCCCACAAGGGACACGCAGCACACGCCTGGCCTGGGCTGGTCCCAGGCAGCAGGCTGGGGCAATTGTATTTAAAAATGGTTTTCTTTGAAAAAAACTCAGAATTATTTGCTTTCTCTTCATTTGCTTTCTGAAGACAAGAATAACAATCCACAGCCCAGCCCAGAACTCTCTTTTCAGCCCCATCCTGACAAAAACCACACCCTCTACCTTTCCTCATTAAAGGGTACAGAAATTCAGTTTTACACCTACGAGGCACAGCCCAGCTCCTGTAATAGAGTCAGCAGGCTCTTTGCACAGATTTCCCGAGTGTTACTTTTTGTGCAGGACATGCCGGATCTAACGTGGGAAAGCCAGGGCTTGCTGAACGCCTCTGGCATCCCCCAGGGAGGGACAGAGCTGGAGGTTGAAGGCGATCGGAGCCTGGGACAAGCTGCAGGCGCTTTGGGCCTCAGGCCACGTTGCCTGCACACTGCCCAGCACGGCCAATGCCACCTCGCTCCCTCCTGGAGCCCTGCGACTCCATCTGCTGACAGGGCTTTGTCCCACGGGGACCTGCCTTCAGCACAGGAAATCTCCATCCAACTAAGCTGAAACACAGCAGTATGACAGACAGACCGAGACTGGAAATTCAACGGAGTCAAAGGAATATGGCTGTCCTTTTAGTATCTCTGATTTCCCCCCATGACAGGTCCTGGCCATTCCCCTCTGGAGCTGACGCCTGGCAGGGATGCTGCCGGGAACCTCAGTGTGCTGATCACACCGCTGCCTAAGCCAAGCAGGACACACCAAACTGAGACAGACGGCCAGATGCTGCTCCGCTCCCGCACTGGTGTGACGCCTGCCATCTCCCACCCTTGCCATGCTGAGCCAGCTGGTGCTGGTGAAGTCCTAGGGTGCAGGAAGGCAGCCGGGAGGCTGGAGCAGCAGCACCCCATCCAGAAAGCCTCTCTCCACTTGCTTTGTCAAGGTTTTTACCCTAATGAGGTTCCCACACCCAGAGGCACGGAAGATGGAGAGCAGAGCAGCCTGCATTTACCAGTGGCTAAAAAATTAGAAAGCAAGAGAGAGGGAAAGCCCCGAGGAGCGCTCGGTGTGTGGTGCCCCGCACGGCTCTGCATGCGCAGCCCAGTGCAGGCGCTTCAGGAGCGATGGTGAAGGATGGAGAAGGACAGGTTGTGAAGGATGGGGAAAAGGGGGTTTGCTGCTGGGGAGCAGCATGAGGAGCGGAGGTAAGAGGGGTGCTCACATGCATGCCCGGCCCAGGGGAAGGAGGAGAAATCCCGGGCCCGCATGCCTGCGGAGAGGCTGCCCCAGCCGGAGGTTAGAGGAGGACCGTAAGTATGGACGGAGAAGCAAGAGGGAAAGACAACCTGTGAGAAAGGTACAGATCAGTCATTTAACTGCCATCAGTGCCTTCCTGCCTCACACCTCTCCTGAAATGCTTTTAAATCTTTTCTGATGGAATGTTTGACATATTTAATGCATGCAGCAAAAATTAAAGTAATAGATAACTTCATATTAATCTGTACAGGGACTGACAGGCTAGATTTAATCACTTCCTAGCTGTTCAGAGAGTTAACTTATTCTAGCATGATTCAAAGGAAAGGTAAAGGGTTTTGGGTTTTTTTTTTAAATCAGCCATTTCATAGTAAGAGAAAAATGTGCTGCAGCCTTGTGTGCGTCAGCGCTGGGGGAAGGGAATACCTTCAAGAGAGCCAGAGGTGCTCTGCAAAGGGCGTCTGAATCTCAAACACCTTGTTTCATCCTCTAAACGGGTACAATGAAAGATTTAAACCACCTCCAGTCCACGGGCTTTGGGATCTGGGGTTCAATGCCAACCGTGAAAAGCAATTCCCGTTGCAGCTGAGCCCTCTCTAGCCTCTGCCCCCAGGGCAGGCATCTCTTGAATGTGTGGCCTGCACCAGAGCCTTGCTCTGAGCAGGGACAAGGAGCTGAGCAAGGACCGGCAAGCGGCTGTTAAAGGTCGGGCGACCCCAGAGCCTGCACAGTGCCCTCTTGGGCATTGCTGCTTTCTGCACGGGAGGAGGCTTGCATCAGGATTCATGCAAACGGACTTTGTGCAGCAATGCAAAAGTGAAGCTGTGGAGATGCAATGGCTGAGGAGGGTCCGTTCCCCGAGCGCAGACCGCAGCACTCCCTTAGCCACTGAGCAGCCCTGCCTGGCAGAGCCGGCACAGCCACGTGCTCTGTGCACTTCTAACATGTTTTTCTCAGAGGTGCTCGGCACTGTGACCCTGTTCTGCCACTGCAGACCCCCAGCTGGCTTTTAAACGTGCTGCAGAGGCTTGCAGAGGAGCCCTGCAAAGGTGTCGTGCAGGACAGGGCAGAGGCTTGGCTGCTTCCAGACTCCACAGCACCAGACACAAGCAAGGACAAACCGACCACAACTGGCTAGTAAAAGGATGAAATGCAAATTATGGTAAAAAACAAACTTAAGTCAGTCCCTTCTCTCAACCCTATTCCAACTGCAAATCCTGGCTTAGGAGGGCACTAGGCGAGACGTGCACAAGAGCACAGGGTGAGGGCCAGCGCTCCCCTTCTGCAGAGCACCAACATCAGAAGGAGCTCGAGCCCATAAAAAGGGAGAGATTCAACCTTCAGCGAAGCGCTGCAGAAACTGCTTTGCCGTCAGAGACCACAGAAATCACCACGAGCACAGCAAAATGGGAGAAGGAGGTCTGTCCAAAAGCAGGGCACAGCAGGACCGATTCATCCCTGAAGCCAGCAAGAAATAAAGACGGATACAGCCCAGCGCGCCCACCCGGCAGCAGTGGATGCGGCAGCCTGGCACCCGCAGCATCTCCTCCGCCGCCTCTGCCTGCGTGGGACCTCCCCGCCCCACGGGCTGTGCAATGGGGGAGCGAGGCAGCCATCAGCAGTACACACACCAGTAGCTAATTAATACTTTTATGCAGGTAACAGTATGGGACACCAGCAGCTGCTACTAACGAACGACAAAGGACAGATTCGCCTTTCTCTCCCTCACTGATGGGAAATGGTTTTGGTTTTGCTTTAAATGCCACTAAGAAGACAGACAGAAGGAGGACTCTGAAGGAAAGGGAAATGTTTGCGTGCACCCAAAGGCTGCCGAAAGCTACTTCATGTGCACGAAGGTGGTTTTCTTTCTGCTACAGTACAAGTGCTTGTGCCTCAAGTATAAAACGCAAGCCTCCAAATCACACAGACGAGCTTCTTATTTTTATTTTTAAAGTGATAAATAAGGCACTGTACTTTTAACTAAAACTGCCTGGTTCCAAGTTTAAAAAAACCCAAGGAACGTTCAAACTGCAGAAACTTCCTTCTGAACAGCAGAGCCAGACAGGCCGACCTCTTCTCTGTCCGAGACACATCTGCCGATGCCTAAAATCACGGGCGTTATCCTTTAACTGCGGATTTTTAAAGGCTTGCTACAGCTTATAAAAGCAGCTTTAGTTAATGCATGGTAAAAGGTTACTACTATACATCAGTTTTGTACATGGCTACCGGTTCTTCGCTATTTCGGGTCCAGTCGCGAGCGTTTGCTGTGCGAACAGTCCACTTTTGCCCTCAGCTTCCTCTTGCCCTGCGACCCGCTGCTCTCCTGCATCTTCTTCATGGACCTCGTCAGGGTCTTCCCACCGCTGGGCTTCTTGTTGGCCATCTTCTGCGATCGCGTGGAGGACTCCCCAAGGGGCTTCTGCTTTGGGGACTTGGCCAGCTCCTCGTGGCCGGGGGGCAGCACGGCCCGTCTGCTCGTGTTCTCCTTGCCCTTCCGCATGGGGAGCCGCACCTTCTCCAGCTGCCTTTTCGGGGCTCTCTTCTCTTTCAAAGACATTTTTCTAGCCAGCTTATTGCTCCTCTCCATGGCAGCCTGCTTTCGGGTGGCAGGAGCTTTCGCGCTGACCTCCAAATGCTTTATTTTACTGGCCTTCTTGGCAGGCAGCTTGTCCTTGGTGGAGGAGCTGGACCGCTCCTGGGTGCTCCCGCTCTCCTTCAGCGTCCTCTTCTTCCTGCTGAGCTGGAGGTCGGCTTTAGGTGAGGGGTCCTCCTGGGACCTGCTCTTCCCCTTCCGCCCCTTCCCTGTCCCATCTACTGATGGAGATTTAGCAGGAAAGGCATCTGCTTTGATCTGCAAGGCCAACTTTGGAGACATCAGTGGGTTGATGCACACGCTTTTCCGGCTCTGCTTGCTCTCCAAGGATGGGTGGTCCCCCGGGCCATCGCTCTTCTTCTCCGCCTTCACCACACGGTGCTGGGCTCGCAGCTTGCCCCGTAGGTTGGAGTACTTGCGCAGAATCCTGGTGCTGGCCTGTGTGGGCAAGCTGGGGGCAGGCTGGATGGTTTTGTCTTCGCTCAGGTCCTCGGTGCCGGTGTCGGTGGGAGACGTCTGGCTGGGAGCGGTGGCTTCTTCAGCCTCTGCTTTATCAGCGTTCTCCCGAATTTTGGCCCAAAGCTTTTGGTTCTTCAGGTTATTCCGAGCTGGGGTAGTGGCGGCGAACTTCTTGAGGTGTTTTTTCAAACGTTCGGCTTGCAGTGAGCTGGGGTAGAGGCTGGAGGAGGAATATTTCTGCATGGGGACTTTGATGGGGGGATCTCCCCTGGGAGACGGGTGTTGAGTTTCTTCACGATCACTAGAGACCTGGTTTCAGTTGTCTCCAGAAACCACTGGCAGATGTCAGACAGCTTAAAGGCCTTCATAAACAGCATCTGGACAGGAGAAAGCTTCTGCGCTTCCAGTGAGCCCCTACTTTTCCGTGTCCTTTTCTTGCTTTTCCAAATCTCTTTCAGTTTGTCGGCTTTGTTCTTTACCTTGGGCGTTGGCTGCACCTCCTTCTCCAGCTGAATCCAGCCCTTCTGAACTTTCATGTATTGGGCGTTGAACTCGGCAATGAGCTCCTGGTTCTCCTCTTCAGCACACCACTCCATGAACTTTGGTTTGCTGTCAGCTGTGTCTATGTCCTCCAACGCCAGGGAGTCGTCATTCCCTGAACTGCTTTCCTCCCTCGGTTTGGGGATCGCTTGCATAGACTCCTTCCCTGGTGTGCTCTTTTTTGTGGTGTCTACAGGTGTGGGTGCATGTCTTAAGTTATAAAACTGCAGGGCGACCTTTTTATGCTTCGCAGCCTTTGCTGGAAGATGCTTGTTTCCACCTCTGCTGCTGGGACACGGAGGTGAACTGGCCGCCAGCTCGTAGTTCTCCACCTTGCCCATGTCCATGGCACTGTCAGAGCCCTCCTCGTCCTTTGCGCTGGCATCGCCTAGTTTCACATCCATTTGCTCGGCATCATTTGCAGGCACGCTGCTCTCTGGAGGGAGGAGAATGCTTCTCTTCTCAGAATCAGCCTGGACGCTGATTTCCAGCATCTCACCCGGTTGACTTTGGCTGCCGTTAGCAGGGGAGTCGTCTTTAGAGGAATTTTCTCCCTCTGCCACAGTCTCTTTTGCTAAGATGCTTCTATAGGTTTGTCTGGTAGTGACACCATTCTCCTCGCCTGGCCGCTGCTCAGCAATGCTCTCTGGAGCCTGGCCAGTGCCCGGCCCCTCACTGGTTTTGAGCAGCACATTGGGGAAGCAGTCATTTGGGAAGTGCATGGATGCTGCCCCATCCAGGTGCACTTCTCTCTTGAACCGCTTAGCACCAGAGCTCTTGGAGAGTTTGATCTGAAGGCAAGGAAGCTGCACAGAGCTGGGGGAACCAGCGTCCTCAGCACTGCCCTCAGCGGGTGACTGGGATTGCTGGCTTCGGAGACGCCGGTCCGATGCCACAAGCACTCTCCTGCCTTTCTTTCGCTTCTTGTCTAGACTGTCTTTGGAAGAGACAGAGTCTTTCCCTGCAGCGTCTGAGCCGTCAGGTTCAGGCGGCGTTTCCCCTTCAATGGGCTCTTTTTCACCTGCTGGGCTGTTATTCTGCACTGCCTCCCCTTCTGAGATTTCGGGGAGGGCTGTGCTGGCCGGCACAGCTTCCTCTTGCTCAAGGGAGCTGCCACCCACCATGCCCAATAATTCGGCTTCTGGTTCAGCATCGATGCTTTTGTTCACATCCACGCACTGCAAGGTGGCAGGGGGCTCCGGGGGGCTCTCCCCGTCCATGGTGGCAGGGGGTTCATCAGGAGCCTGCTGGCCTGGAGAGCGTGGGGAGGGCTCTGCCGGACACAGCCCGCAGGGCTCCATGTCTCCCGTGTCTGGGAGCTGGGCAGGATCCCTGGCACCATCATGGGCCAGGGGTGCTGTGTCCGCAGCATCGGAGGGCTGCAAGGGGGACTTTGCCTCCGGGCTGGCGGGGAGGTCTGGATCAGTTTGTACGTCGGAGCCTGGACAACCTTCCTCCCCACCGGGTGCTTCCGAGATGGAAAGGGCAGCAAAATCGGCAGCCTGCCCGCCGCCACTGCCATCCCCGGAGGAGCCCAGGCTGCTGCCAGCCTCCCAGGGGACAGTACCTCCTGCTCTCGTCCCCCCTCCTTCAGCAAGAGGGGAGCCAGGAGGCGGCGAGCCGGCCGAGCTGTCCTCTTTCTGGGGGCTGGGTGGAGCAGAGAGGGAGAAGAAGGGCACGGCCACGGCAGCTTCCCTCGACCGCAGCGCCCGGGTATCCCGGGGCTGCACAGAGCCCAGCTCAGCTCTCTCTTTTGTTTCTCGGCTGGTTGGTGCCCCTTTAGCCAGGAGCCTCAGGGAAACCCTTTTCTCGCCTTCCCGTCCTGCCCCTGCAGACCCTGCCACAGAGAGCACCAGGGGTGGCTTAGTGCTTACGAGGGTCTCTGTTCGCAGTGCTGGGCTGCTCCCCCTCTCCTCCGCCCGGGAGCTCTTAACCAGCGTGCGGACAGTCGGGAGCTCGCAGCACTCCCCGTTGAAGTAATACCCCCGCGTGCTCTTCCTCGCCGTCTTGCGGGACGACACCGACCGCTGGTTCTCGAAATGGCACTCGGTGATGGGCTGGCTGATGTAGACCACGTCGCACTGGTTGTCGTAGTCGTTGATCCTCAGTCCCGACGCCTTCTTGCTCTTCCGAGTGGATCTGAGGGAGGCTGCCTTGGCGCGGGGGTGCCCGCCGGGGGTCCGGTGGGTGGCTGGCACGGCACCGGCGGGCAGCCAGCCCTCTTTGGACTTGTCAAGCGGGCCCTTGTCGGCCGGGTGCAGGTGGCAGCCTGCCTTGCCCTTGGCCACGGCGTGCAGGTGGTTTTCTTGCTTTGGTCTCGCATCTTGTTCTTTTGCGTCTAAGTCCTGGTGCAAAGATGCTTTCGAGCTGCATTGCAAAGTGTTCTCTTTGTCGGCTCTGCGAGGGGGGGTCACCGCAAAGCCGGGATCCCAGGACTCTTCCGGCAGAGCTCTGAAAGAGCTTTTTTGGGACCCCAGACAGCTGTCTAAGCTGTCCTCGCTGCCATTCACATTTGCCACTTTGACCGAGATATAACCTTCCACGAGAGTCTTACCTGCTAGCTGCTCTTTATTGTCCTCACACTTTCTGACACCGGCTTCTTGCTCGTGTCCAGCAGCTTGCTGCCCTTCCAGGCTCTTTGCGGCATGATGGAAATTCAAAGAGGAAGAGTTCAACGTGCTGAGGTATCCTTGGGTGGAGCTATCCTTTGGACTCGCAGAACGAAGCCTGGTGACGGGGAGCTCGGAGAATTCCCTTCTCAAAGCAGGACTGGAGCTCTCTGTTCTGTCCAGAGACTTCAGCTCCACCGGCTGCTTCGGGGCTTGTCCCGTAACATGCAGGGGGCCGTTGGACCCTGACTGTCCTGGGTCCGAGGAAGAAGGGGGCTTTGATTCAGTACAAGTAGCACCCTTATCCTGATTTTCAGTGCTTCGCTGGCTACAACCAGAGCCACAAGTAGAGGCCTCCATGCTCTCGGATTCAGACAACTGCTGGCCTTCAGAGTCTGGTTGTACTTCAGTGTATATGTCGTTTAGCACACGAATGAATTGCTTCTGGTGATGTGTACACAGTCTGACCATAAACTTTTCCAGTGGAGACTTCGGCTGATTGTTAGAGTCTATTGCTATTGTCTCTGCTGCATCCTCACTAGAGAGACAAAGAGAGAAGCAATCAGTAACATGTCCCAGGGAATAAAAGTTTATGCTGCAAAACTGGAAAAACCCTTCTCCTCCCACTCAGGCATATCGCTTGCCTGATCTCCAGGTGAGATCAAGCATCCTGTTGTCACAGGGCTGGCAGGTATCCCTTCAGTCCCCAGCGTGCACACTTACGTTATACATACTGCTGGCAGGACACGGACTGCACTTTTGTTTGTCTCCCACTGCCAGAGCACCCACAATTACACTGCTGCCTAGGACATCCTGGTGTGTAGGCACCATGTGACATGTTCAAAGCAAACCTAAATTTCCCAGTGAGAATCAGATTTAGTATCTGCACGGTGCCCAGTGTAGAAGGCCCAGCACTTCTGGGACCCACCAGGACGACTGCACACCTCTGCATGCTCGATCTGCACAGCCAGGCTGGGTGGGAGCAGAGCAGCGTCCCAGTTGGGCAGCCAGATGCCAGAAATCTTGAACTACTGTTAAGTCTTCAAATTCTGCTTACGCCTCCGTGGCAGAAGATGGCTCTAGGGCAAACTGAGCAGATCTGAGCCTCCTCTGTAATCAGTGCAGAAATTTTGGCGAGCTCCCAGCCTGCAGGACGTGCAGGCAGCAAGGCACCCTTGTGTGGTGCGGTGCCTTGCCATTTGCACTGACCTTTGATTTACTGCCATTTAATGAAGTGGCTCTGCAGCTGATGGGCTGATTGTCAACGTGCAGTGGTCGCTCAGAAAGGTGTGCTTCCACAGCACAGAATCGCTGCCACTAGCTAGCTCTCAAACCAAGGCAATTATCATTTACCTGCTTGGCCAAGGCAATTAATTAGGAGTTATTGGTGGAGAGGTTAAGGGATAATTGCCCAGTGTTTGCATGAACTCATCAGGAGTGCCACCCCAGGCGCTGTTATCGAGACCGTATCTGTTCCCAATGGCAGTGCAGGCGATTCCCACCCAGTTCTCGCCACACCGAGGGGGCTGCACGCCTTGGCACCCATACTGCCTGGCACAGGATCTTTGCCAGCAACGCCAGGTTGCTTTGCAGTAACAGTTGCACTTTGCACCTCCTGGCCTTGTACTGGAGGAGTGAGAGTCATTTCCCCCCGCTACAGCCTTGCTCTCCCCCCCAGCATCCGATGCCGACCTCGCTTGCTCGGCTGGGTCAATGGGGGGCAATGCTTATCGCAGGGTTCGGAGCCAGTGTGGGGAAAAGCAGCTTTATCTGGAGTGGGTTTTCTCTCCCCACGCTGCCAGGCACAGGGCTCAACAGGCGGACAGGGAGGAAGAGCCCCAGCTTGGAGGAGCTGCCGGCAGAGAGAAGGAGGAGGGAAAGCCAGGGACCGGAGCCGGCCACGCTCGGTGGCAGCCGGCATGCCAGAGCCGGCCCCAGGCAGCCCTCACCTGCTGCTTACTTACTGCTTGCTGGCTGCTTTCTTTGAACTGACAAGCGCCGGGGAGGCACCTCCAGCAACCTGCTTCCCCCCTGCTCGTGGGGTCTGCTCCCAAACTCGGCAATGGGCAGGGAAAGGTGCCCAGGGGCGGCTTCGGGCTCCGGGCTGGCCAGGTGGCACCTGGTCTCCTCTTCGCTCAGAAATGCTAGGCTGCAGCCAAGCCTGCCCTGAGCATCTGCTAGCCAGCCCTTTGCTTTCCAGGTTGCCCAAATTTTTAAGTGTAACGAGGCTTCGCCTCTCAATCACGGCCACTCAGTTTCCTTAAAGGCTTCTTGGGCAGGGTTTTCCCAAAACTGCCCGGAAAGGCTGAGCGAGCTCAGCTGGCCGAATGTGCTCCGGCACCTCCAGAACATAGTCCCGGGCTTAGCGATAAACAACGTACCTCGAGACTGCTTTGCTACACCCGGGCAAGAAAAACGCCCTCCAGCAACCGTCTCAACTGGTTCTACCTGGCGCTGAGATGACTTTCAATTTGCAATGCCTGGGATTACTTTAAATAAAAATGCTCAGGTACAACCTGGCCCCTCTCCAGAGCCCTGCATGGGAAGGGTTGTGTCAGCCAGGATCTCTTACACAGCCCAGCTCCTCCCCTTGCCCTGCTGAATAACAAAGGGGATAAAAAAGCTTTCACCCCCCTGCAAGAGGAGGGCTTGGAGCAGGGGGCTTTGCAAAGAGGCAGAGCTCAGCACAACTTTTCTTCCACCTTTGCAAGGAGGGGGGTTGCTTTCCTCTTACCTGCTCGCAAGCCCAGCTCCTAAGAGCAGCAGCCGTCTTCCCCCAGCGAGCCTGAATTTATAACAGCAGCGGCAGAGGTGTGGCCCTGCCCCAGCCCACCCTGCTGCCATGCTCCCCAGGCAGCCTCGGGAAGCGGTTTCGGTGGCAAAACAGCCAACTCCTTCCTTGCCAGGGCGCCTTTGGGTGCTACACGCAAATGGCTGCGAAGGAAGAGCCCATGGCGTAGGCGAAGCGGTTGCCCGGGTGGGTGGTGAGGAAGAAAAGGCGAGCTACAGGCTGGGCGATGCCTGGCGAGGGAGGAGATTGTGGATCTGTGTACAGAGTCCCTAACCTGGGAGAAGAGACCGAAGTGGCTGGGCATGGTCCTTCCTCACCTTGCAGCAGCGATGCCGAATGCAGCCAGTCGCAGGTCACACCTGCTTCGCACGGGTGTGCGGGGCTGGAAAAGACCCATGTCCTGCTCGTATGGCAGAGAGGACCTAGGCTCCCTGGCCCTAAAGGCTGCAGGGTGGCACTTCTGCCTTGCCTTCAACTAGTTTCTTCCTCTGAAGTGTGACTGAGGCCATGGTGCTCATTTTCACCCTATTTGCCCCACTGTACTCCAAGGAGTCAATCATCTGAGATACACACAGCTTGTCAAGCTGTAAATTTAAAAAACAGATAAATATTTTTCCTGCTTGATAAAGGAAATAAATCCATTCAGCCTTGATGCCCTTTGTCCTTAGAAGACCCATCTCACACTCAGTGACACAGGTCACCTGCTTCTGTGGCCGCATTTCATTCAGGGTCCTCTGCTTTCACATCACTTCTTTGGCTCAAAGATAGGCTGCAACTTCTCGCCTTGAGCTCATCTGCTCCTTCCCCAGCCCACCCCTGTTTGGGTACTGCAGGCAGCATCCCCTTTTTCTCAGTTTCAAAGGATAACCTTGAGGCAGAGCTCTCTCTGCCACCTGCAGCCAGGCTCTGAGCAGAGCTGGATCCCACCTCAGTCCTTCCTCTCCCTGTCCCCCCGGGGTGCTGAGCCGCAGCCTGTGCCTCTCCATCCCCAGCTCTCCCGGACACAGGTCTGTGCTCCCTGGGACTCAGTAATTTATGCGCCTTGGTAGCTGCCCAGCATTTCCTACCATTCCTGTCTGTTCTAGCTATTATTACTAAATAAAACATGCCCATGGCCATCTCTTGCCAGGCGGCCGATGGACGCAGGATTGCCTGCATCCTCGTTACTTAAGGCAGTTTCGGAGAAGAGCTTGTTTCATGCTCAGGTGTAATAGAAGAGTTTATTTCAAGTGCCCCACGGCTTCAGGCAGGGTTGCTTATGGATTGTGTAAACTGTTGCAGAGAAACTATTTATTTATGTGGCTGATCACCTCAGAGGAGAGGTGAGCTGATTGCAGAGCTGAAGTGCCTTCCCGGGGGAAGACGCCGGCTACTAACAGGCTCCTCAGCCCTGCTGGCAAAGGCGCAGCGGGAGCTGAAGACCAACTGGCAAACGCAGAGGATGGGAATTGGGAACATGGTTTTAAACAGGAGGCAAAATTGTCCTCAGGAGGCAGCCACCTCTGTCTCTGAAGAGCCTGCCTTTCAGGAGGCACAGGTCAGCCCGGCAGAAGCTGCTGGGCTCAACAGACAAGTGAGGGAGCCCAGGGCTGCCCGTACTGTCTGCAGCCTCTCCCCAGTGCCCACACTCACCCCTTCGCACAGGGCTTGGCCTGAGGCTCTCTTAGTTTTGGGTGTGCATGAGGAATGTGTCATCTCTCTCAAGGGCTGGAGGACCCACAAGCCTACTGCAGCTCCGTGGCTGGGGAGAGGTGACTTACTGGGGACCCTCTATGCCTACAGCCAAGCTGCAAGCGCGGTCACAAACCCGTATGGGGTACCCAGAAGGATTCACTGCGATGGGAGAGACAACTCACCTGCTAGTGAGCTTCCCTGCAGAGCCTGGGAGATGGCAGGTTTGCTCCTTCTGGCCACCAGCCTTGAAAGCTGCCTACACAAGGCTGCGGCTGCTGGGGACTCCCTCTGCTCCTGCGCCCCAACACCCTGCTTCCAGCCCCGCTGCATGTGTTGCCCCATGCCAGCAGAAGACACCCCGGCATCCCAAGCAAATCTTATCACCTGAGCCCCTCGCTACCTCCTGGCCCTTCTAGCTTTCCCAGGTTCTCTCCTCCTTCCCTGCCTGCTGCAGAAAGTGTCAGAGGCATCAAGGGGCAGGAGCTGTCAGAGACACAAACGGAGCTGTTGCTACGCAACCCTGGCGGTGCAGCAATTAACGCTGGGGAAAACGTGCTGTGCTCTAAAGCTATTTGCATAGCTGCGTGCTGCAATACATTTGTTTGCATTGTGCCTCTACTGTTCAGTGGAGTTTGAAGTCAACCGTCCTCCAGCTCTTGCTGGGGGGGAACCTGGGGCTTCCAACAAAGGCCACGTGGTTGGGGATGATGGGGCTGGGGGAAGGCAGGGGTTTGCCTGTCCGTAACACCTATAGACTGCACAGGTATACGATTTACAGTATGGGGGGGAGAGGACAAGTTATCTGGATTTCATCCTGTGAAGCCCGAGGAGCTTTGCCCACCTTGCAGAGCCAGCTCCTGCCATGCCCCTGACCCACTGGTGGGGTTGCCACATCTCCCCTTTTCCGGGTGCACCGGGGTGACACTGCACTTGTTCTGCTTGTGAATGCCAGAAACAGAGCTTTACGGGCAGCCCAGCCTGCCTGTGATTCAAGAGTGTATTTTGGGGAGGAGCAAGGGGGAGAAGAAAGAGAGGGAGAAAGAAATCAACTGGTTCATACCAACCTACCTGGGATGCTGGTCTCCGAAAACCTGCCGATTGCCAACTGCAATCTTCTGGTTTGCCCACCCCAAGTTTCTCACTATTGAACATGAAGCCTGTGCTCTTTTTGGGTTTCTTTTTTTAGCCCTTGAACATCGGTTTGATTGATTATAAGTTTACAGGTATGTTTTGTACCTCAGAGGCACAAGAAGCAGCAGCAGCAGAACAAAAGTTCAAGGCTAAGTGTTTCTGTTCCTTTCAGACCACTCTAAGCATCAGGATTATAGTTCTGTAAAAGAAACAAAACATAGCTGTAAACTTATAAAATCCAATTTAGTATTTTTATGGGGATGACCTCTCTGCTCACTCTCCTGCTGCCACACAGATGACTCCGTGCCAGCTGGTGGAGCGCCGCCTCGCACCACCCAAAACCAGAGGTACCACTGGAGTACCCCACCAAGCTGAAGGGTGCCTTGGAAACCTGGCTAAAAGCGGAGATTTGAGAAACGTGGATGACTAAGAAGAAAGCCTAACTTGCGAGCAATGCTCTCCATCAGCTGAACTCAAAGCACTGACCATGCCCACTTTGACCCCAAGGTCGGAGGCAGCGTGTCTCGCTGCCCTCGGGTGGCAGCTCCAGCTCTGCTGGTTTCAGCCACTTCATTTATCTTTCAGGGCGAGTGGAAATCCCATTTTGAGGGATTGCAAAGGAGGAGCAGCCTCTTAAACTGCTCACCACTGGCAGTCAGGTGAGCTGACCCCAGCCCCACGGGCACCGTGAATCCTGCATGCTAAATGCGTGCTTGAAAGCGGCTGTGGCTGTGGGTTGCCAAAGGTGGGCTCGCTTTCCCCAGTGCCGGGGGGGCTGCACGCAGAGCCACACAGGGGTCTCGCCCAGCAGAAGGGGGAGAGGAGTTCTCTGCCAGCCCCAGTTCGGCTTGCTGGAGCAGCTGTGCGAACACAAATGCCAGTGAGGAAAGGCACTGGGCCAAGGCAGGAGGTGGCACTGTGTCTTTCAGCAGCAGCCCACACCACTGTCACCGCAGTGGACATGGAGCCACGGCTACTGCCAGCTCTCTGCCTGAAATTATTATGCCAGGGTGGCAAAAGGCAACCCACGTTGCATCTTCCCTGCTCCATTTGACACGCGGTATCGTGCTCAAACCCATCTTCACTCATAGTTGCAGCAAAGACCTCGTGCTTTGAGAGGTGGAGGTGAGGGGACATGTTTCCTTCTGCTGGCACTGCTCTGGGATGTGGCAATCCCTTGCAGGGGACGGGCAAAACAGCCATGTAAGCCACCGCAGTCAGATTTTCTGGAGCTCATCTCTCAAAGCCCCAGTTAAAGGCTGTCACTGGATATACCAGTTTAAATGCCTGTATTTCAATCCTCAGAAATATGCCTGGCACCTAACACTCCCCACACAGATGAATGAGTCCCTTCACACCTCTGTGGGTGCTACAGTAATTCTCTCTCGCTGCACTGAAAAAAAACAGAAAAGCAGCACAGAAAGAGCTGAGGCTCCACACAACAGCTAGGAAGGAGAAAAAGCATTTTTCTTCTCTAAATTAAAAGCTGAAGTTGTGCAAAGCACAGCCAAAATAACTATGGAAATATTGCTGCCGGGTTCTCAAGGCCCCTGAATTTACGCCGTCCTTGGTGACGCACATGGGGATGGATTGAGCTTGCATTTCAACTGAAAAGCAGGAAGAAACAAGTTATAGATGTGTTTTGTTTGGTTGGGGTTTTTGTCAGCTACATGTATTCGTCAAGGTATGCAGGTTGTACAATAAGCCAACTGACTGGATAAACAACAGACATCCATTACAGATTCAGACTTTTAACCCTTCAGAGTAGTGTCTTTTATTTATTTATTTATTTTTAAAGTAGTTGTTAAACATTAAAAGTCACCTTCTCCCCACCTGTAGCCAAATAAAAATCAAACAAACCAAAGTTGGTTTTACATTAAAAAAAACAACAGCATCCTCAAATAAGTTTATCTTTTTTATATTCCTGTCATAGCTTCCTCCACTCCCACCTTCCCCAAGTAACTAACCCAACCGTATTCTATAGTAGTTTATCATCACTTGTGATACTGCTAATACAATATTTAATGACTAATTAAAAATCTTACCACTGAGCTATTGCTTTAAAACCAAGGGAAATTTATCATGTTGGAAACATTATTCTACATACTAGCTTTCAAAGCCTTTCCAGAATTGTCCTTGCTAATTTTTCTAATTATCAAGGACATCTGGGATCTTCTCTTTAAGGAAAAAAAAAAAAAAATTACCATGAGTGTTTCTCTCTGAGGCAGTACTCAGCATCTTCCCTGAGCTAGGTGCTCCAAAAGAATAGATAGCACCAGAAGACCAGAATAGATAGAAAAACAGACAGCACCAGAAAACAGATAAGAAAAGCGTGCAGGGCAAAAAAAAAAAAGTTCTTAAAGTGATTTTCACAGCTTTGCACATGTTTTAAAAAAAGCAGCACCCAGTTAAAGCAAAGGAGAACAAACCACAGGGTGCAGTCCTATGGAGTAGGGAGGGATGCCCTGAGTATCTTTAACAGTCCCGGGTATGAGTTGGGAACGCACGCTGGCTCTGGACCCGGGGTGAGGCAGGTGGATGGCATCTCCCCTGCTCCCAACCCCGTCGCTGGTGGCTCCCCGTTTGTCCTGCAGTAAACTGGGGACAAAGCTCTCCCTACCCAGCCCTCGGGCGTGCACACACAGGTCAGCTGGAGCCACTGCAACCGCAGAGGTTCAACAACAGGCAAACCCCCCACCGAAGGTGCACTCATCTGCAGTAAATTAAGGCTTGTGAGCAGGATATGCTGGGCTGTGATAATCCCACCTTCCCCTCCTACGCTGCACCTATACTGCGGGGCTGCACCTGCGGGGTGGAAGAAAACCCAAATGCATCGGATGCCCTCTCTGCAGACTTTGCTGGTCCCAGCTCCAACAGGCACATTGCCATGCACAGCCACCGTCTACTTCTAGAAGTCTTCAAGGATTTTGAAGTCTGCAAATATCCAGGATATTTTTTTTTTCCAACATGAACATGAAAAACCAAATGCAGCAACTAGGTAGAGCGCTCACTAGGGCAAAACACACTCAGCACAACCTGGTCACCAAAGCTTGGGAGGGGCCAGTGGAAGACATTTGGAGAGCAGAGGGTATCATCTTGGGTGTAATTAACAGACGTTGGGGGATATGACCCCATTTCAGATAACCTGGAGATTCAGATAATTGGGCCTCAGATAATCAAGGCCACACTGTTAATAGAAACAGTATCACAACTCCTAACGGCAGCGTTCCTCTCGTGCCGATGCTATACCTCCTTGCATGAAAATGCCTAGTGAAATATGAATTAGCGGTTTGATACGTGTCCGTATTCTCTGTCAACTGCCAGGCTGAGCAGCAAACCCTGTTTCTGATGCACCACTTTGGCTGGCTGCTTGGGAAATAGGTTAAGGCAGAGAAGTGGATTGCAGCCCTGGATGCCTGGGGACGAGGCTGTCTCAGAGCTGACGGGCTAGGTAAGCTCTATTTTGAAAGTGGGTTAATTTAACTGCCATTCAACTACCATTAAATGATGTAGGTTAATTTTATAGTCAGATAACTATTAAGAAACCAAAACATAAGGCAGGAAATGTCTCTATGCATGCCAGTGGGGAGAGGTTTCCTCTGCGCTAATGCACACCCCTCCCCTTCAGCTCAAACCTCTCATCCTTCCATTTCTGCACATCCCTCACATCATCTCTTTTTTTTTTTTTAACCCTTGTCATTACACACTATTGTCTTTCCTCCTCCTCTTAAGCGAGTCTATTCTCCTCTCAAAAATTCACCTTGGTAGCCCAGCCCACAATTATTTTTCTCCATTTACATCGTCAGACATCTCAATGCTAAAGGAAGACTAACAAATAAACCTTGTCTGACCACAGCGAATGTACACTAAAAAAGGTCCCATCTCCCCACGCATCCAATATTTGTCCAGCTATGTGGCAAACTGAGGCAGGGAACTACACCTTGCTTAGCATGTAACACACTATCACCACTAATACACTCAGTTTTCTTTAGGGTTATTTACTGTATTTAAAGCATCCTCAATTTTTGGCAGTTTACCCTTTATAATTGGATGCCGCCGTTAAAATGTACTTTATCTCTGTGCAATTTTCCTTCCCACAGCACAATGATAGGTATTGTTTGTTTCTTTATACTGGGGACAAAACCCATCAGTTGCTGGTTTGCCATAAAGAGAAAAATAAAAGGAAAAAATTTATCAACTACAGCTCATGCCTGCAAAGGAACACATCCCTTGGAAAAAGCTGAAGTGACTCATCACTCCTCACGCACAGCGAGGAAGGAGCAAGCACCAGAGCCAGGCAGATCCCCCCCGAGATGCCTTCACAGATTGCTTCCCTCTGACTTCGCCTCCCTGGTCCCACTGCTCTCACCAGCAGGAAAATGAGTCCCTAACCTTCGCAGAGGAAACTAAAGCGATGATGACCCATTAGCACATGCTGCCCATCAAGCACTCACGGATCTCCTCTACTGCAGACGTTTTTTATCGTATTAACAGTAAGTGCACTACGCAAACCCTGAAAGCTCAGAGAAGTGAACTCATGCTTAACCATGCAGTGGTAATGAGACCACAGCACTAACGGGATACTGGCATTTTTACTGTGCTTTATATGACCAGAGAAATACAGAATGTGACCATCCCCAGAAATCACAGCAAAACCACCTCTGAAAAATCCTCCTCACAGCGACTCACACATTCAGATGGCGACGCCAGAGCCCAAACCACGTAAGCTGTGGGGATTTTTGACCCACAAAAGGCTGAGTGCCAGATTCCCTGTTGCCCTGCTGAGGCCTCACTACTCTTATTAACCTCGTGATGAAAGTCCTTTTTTTTCACTTGGGAGCTATAAAAGAACAGACAAAACAGCCAAAACCCAAACCTCATCAACCTGCTCTTTGCCAGCACTAAGACACTACGTTTGCCACCTTGTGCTAGGTTACATTGATTTTAAGCTTTGTTACTAATTATTCCTAATTTAATAATAAGATCATTAAAGGAGCTGCAAGGTGTATTTCTTTTAAATCCAGAATTATGTTATTTTTGCTTTTATCAATTAGCAATCCAGTCTACACTCAAACAAAAGTAAAGGCACCGACACAGGGACAGGTATAGGCAAGAAGGCTAGAATTAAAAAGCAGTCGAGCAGTCACCCTTACCATACATACTCGTGTCTGTCTATTAGAGAAAAGCCAACACAGGTCCTGAAACAGGAGGAAAAATCTACTTTTTTTTATGCATCAGCAGAAACGCTCATTGAATTACAGGTAGGCAGACCTCTAGTGAGCAGTGAGGTTCGGTAGCTGTCACCACGGTCCAACAAGAACTTTGTTATTAGCAAACACACTTCAGGTACTAAGCTGGTTTAACTTTCACATCTCAGGCTGATGTTTGATGGCTACAAATAGGAAGACAACTTGTATTTCCATACAAACAGAGTACACTTGTTATGATAGCTTCTTATGCAAAACCAGAATCCTACAGTGTCTTTTTTTACAGCCTCCTTTCAAAGTCAAATAGTTTGTTTTAAACCACTGCTAACACCTCACACACAGCTACTTGCTTTAAAGGCCTGAAAGGAATCTGAGGAAGATACCACGTGTGACCACAGCACATCTGAAAACATGAAAAAACTATACCACCACCTTCACCTAAAAGGGGAACATGGCGGAAACTAGTGGATTCTCCAAGCAACCACCTCAGGCTTAGATTACAGCAAGGGGTCCCAGCACAGGTATCAGTTGTCTGTATGAAAACCCCTTCACATGTGTGGGGAAGCTGTTCGGCTTCTCCTAGCGTCAGTTTTAGCCCTGCAGAGCCAGAGTAACGCTCAACAATTAGTGTCAGAGCCTTCCTCTAAAGCTCAGTGAGAAGAAAAGCACAGTCAAAGCCTCGGCTTTAAGAAAGGAAACCATAAAAGCCCCTTTCAAAGTTAGGAATGTCATTCCAAAACAAGTTAAGCAAGCCCTACGCTTTATTAGCTGGGCAGGAGGGATCTGAGACACGTGATGATGGGATCTGGGTGCACGTCAGCAAAAAAACCCAAACCTTAGCAGGTGTAACAAGACTGCCTATTTAGCACTATAATTTTTACAGACAGTCTGCCAATAACCCGGTACAGACAAACCACTCCTCCTGTCAGCACAAGGCTGTCTGATCTGCACCTGGAGGCAGGAGTCCAGCAAAGGTAGGCATGGAAGCTGTGATCGAGCTAGCCCAGGTAGCAGCGGCAAGGGAGATAAGGCAGGAGCTGCCGCACGGGCTGGGAGCCGCGTGTCACTGGATCCACCGCAGGCTCTCGCACAGGCTGCAGCTGAAGCCTCTGCCCTCTCCTTCACTGCGTTACTGCGGGCGCTCGGTAGGTTATAGCCCGAGACTCTGGTCGGTCCCTTGGGGAGATGCAGCTGTATTTTCATACCGGCAACCTTTGCATTTTCAGGCAGCAGTGCTTATATTTCTACACTCTGAAACATACCTTAAGCACTTCTAATTTTAGCTGAGCTTTTAAACAATTCCCAGAGATTAGAGCTGTAGCCATCTCATACAAAAATCTGCCTTTTAGTCAAGTGTGTACGGAATAGACCTCCTGCAGAGCTGCATGACACCTGCAGAGGAGGAGGCGGCAATAGAAGATTTTAGAAGCTTTCTTTCAAATGCAACCTGTAAATTTTGATACGTTAAAAGCGACCTGTAAAAATAAGATGCAATTGTTTTGTGCTCCCTCTTCATGATACTAAAAGAGAGCTTTTAAAGGTTGTGTTGTCTGGGGTTTTCAGAGAGGCGGGCAAGAAGGAACTTAATTAATTCATAATTCACAAGTGTGAAGTCATTCAGATTTCTTCTGAATTTCCTACTAGACAACTGAGAACATCTTGGATTTTAAGTCACAGAGTCTGTATCAAATGTACCAGATCAGGAGAAACAGTACTCCCACAAATGGTGTTATTTGGGATCCTTCCAGCATTGTAACATCTATTAAAGTGTCTTGAGAATAACTATATTAAAAAGATCAACTTTTATTTTAATCTCTTTGCCATCTTCATTGTATCAAACTCCATATTCCTGGATTTGCCCCTAACACTTCAAGCTCTGTGTTTGGAATTGCTTTTGGTCTGTACCTGCTCCTCTGTACACGAATCACATTCCTAAACAGGTCCAAGAACCTGCTACTCACCTCCAGTTAAAACCATAGTTCAGCAAGTACCCATGGCTGGGCATCTGCCAGAGCAGAGTTTGCAGATTAAGAAATTAGTGATTTGCTGAAGTATCTTCCTGAACCGGGATTTAAATCCTCCCCCTCCCCCCAGACCCACTTTTGTCATGCCTCTAGGAAATTAGAGAGCTCAGCACGCTCAGGCAGGAAAGCCACTGGTGATCCGCCTTACTGAGGATGCCAGAGCAAGCTTTGCATTGCTGCTGTCTGACTCCGGGCAGCCATGACATGAGGGCTCGGTTTTGGTTGCACAAGAAGATGAAATTGTGATGCTCAGGAACTTCCTTAATTAAATCAGCTTCACTCACAAAACTTAAGTTGATTTCCAACACAAGAGTGTTTCAGATCCTTCATGCTGAGGTCAGGGAGTTGCCTACTTTCAGGTCTAGTATTAATCCCAAGACTTGCAGGTAGTGACCTGAAGCTTTCTGCTCTTCCCTTCACAGCAGCACACACATTCACAAAGGAGCAACCAGCAGAGCCTCTCATTTCACATCTGCTAGAGTATCATCTGGATTGTAGAAAGTGACCCAGGTGTATGTGGGGGTACAGTCCACTGCTACTCCATGAAGGACCTGTTACTTCAGAAGGCGACCGGATACACTCCTGCAGGTTCAGAAGGGGCAGCTGCCTTTTCCAATAACAAATGGAGCAGCTCAAAACCCATCCTGAGTCAAAACGAGCTGAGGCAAATTAGCAGAAGACTTTTTAAGCTGCCTAACAGGGCTAATTAGGTTTCTTTTCTACAACAGCAGCAATGGATGCTTCTTTCTGGGTCTGGGTGCAACATCTTGTGCACTCTCATCATGATACATATTCGTATTACAGAAAACAGCTTTAAAAGAAGAATTCGAGGCTGTGTGCCTTTAAGTCTGAACAACTTCAGCTTAACAGTGCAAGACCATCAGCAAGTCCTCCAGGAAAACCAGAAAAACTTGGTATTTCTGATAATCGCAGGACTAAAAGCGTTGATTAAAAATGTTCTGGGAAAAGCTTGCAGAGTGTAATACATCCTAAAGAATGGCAGATGGGAATATCGTTCATCACTTTCAAAGGCTATTTTCATAGATTTGACAGATGTATTCAGACATACAGAAAAAAAATATGATAAATGCTAGTTTACAGCACAAGGCTTTCAAGCTATTTACACATAGACTCACTATTCCTGAATAAGTGTAAGATGTAGTCTCTAGTCGAACTAAGTTTTTTTATTTAAAGATTTGCCCAGTAAAGCTAAACCAATGACAACACCCAGCTACCGTACCATCTTGCTTTTTGTTTTTAATACCAGTATTAGTATACAAGGAATACAATAGTGAGTTTGCAATCTAACAGTTATTTAAGGATCTTAAAAAGGCACTGAAAAATCATGTTAGCAAATGTAAACCCTAAATTACCTACTTTTCAATAGCACAAGCTGAGAAAGGCAATTTCTCAGGAGAAAAGAAACCTGGGCTAGACAGTGTGCAGCACTACAAATTTTCCTAAAGCTAGGAAATCCCTATGCATCACTCTCAAAATCATCCTAGGACTGAACACAAAGGTTAGCAGAAATGCCTAAACTCACATGGGTTCCATTATACACCACTTACTGTAACCTACTTCTTAGTATTCAGCATTTCGGTATCAATAATGCATAACATCAAAAGTAGTTCAACCCAAAGTATGGTCGCAAGAAAGTAAACATGGGTCTCAAACAAGGGCCAGCTGAAGTGTGGTGTCACTGCTGAGTTTGCCTTGTGCCCCTGTGCAGAAGGACGGCAGGACAGAGTCACTGGAGCTTTCTGTATGTTAACCGGGAGCTGGGGACCTGCCGCCTCTGCGGGGGGAGAGCTGCTGGCCACAGAGAGAATAAAAGCAACACCAGTGCCTACTGCTGCAAGCGAGCAGGTAAGCAACCTCCCTCGGCCTGGTCCCATCTCTGGTACACAACCCAGCTGCTCAGACAGGCACACTGCCCCGCTACCGAACCCAACGCAGGCACGGGGCTGCGCACACACGCCAAAACAAACCGCACAAGGCAACGGCCAGGGCTCCCAGCTAGGCTTTTATTACGACCATTCCTACCTTGACTCAGTACTGAGTGCTCAATGAACAAGCCTACATCAGGTTTTTTTTTTTTTTCCTTCCCCCGAGAGACTGTTCGTTTTTCACTGGATAAATTATTTACCATAAAAGAAATTAAGGTGGCCAGTAGGGAAGAGCAAATTAGAGCACAGGAGTTCACGAGACTGGGCTGCTACGAGACGGCGTTTCAGCTTTCACATGTATTCCCTACCCGGCTGCTAAAGCAGCTTTATCACCAATCCTATTTAGGACAAGAACCAAACAGAGTACAGAGACTCCAAAGCTTGATCCTTCGGCCGGAATTTGTTTTACCTTCTATTTTCACTTCCTCCCCTGCTTCTCTCGATTTGTAATAGTTTGCATTTCATAGGCTCAGGTGATTAGTGCGGGCATTTAGAAAGCACACTAGAAACAACAGAATTGGAACCCCTTAAAGTTTTTCACAACAAAATTTATTAGAAGAATAGTGGTTTTGAAAAGTCTAGCATCCAGTGAAAACTACCATACACAACGTTACAGCTGGGAATGTGTTTCCAAAATGACATGGTCAAATAATACAATGGAGCCATTAAATCTTACACATGCACAACAAGAGAATTAGCGCTTTGACATACAATGCAAAAAATAAATGGACCACATGAAATAAAAATTTTAAAGTACTTATCACATACATTAAGACACAGCTTATTTAGTCCAGTCAAAAAATCAGAACTGCATTAAAAAAATTAATGTAGTGCAATCAAACCAAAAACCTTAATTTGTGATCATAAGTGCTCTACTACATAAAACATTGATCATAGCAAGGAACAAAAAATTCAAATCACACAGTACAAAAAAAATCTGTAAATAAATATAAACTACAGTACAAGAGAAATATTAAATTATACAATTCCGTCAAACTGTAAACAGTATATTGAAATGAGGTCCATAAGAGTAAAGGGGGGGGTTCCTGTTTTTTTTTTTTCCCATGACACTTGAACTTCTAGAGGTCAGAGAGAAATGCCATTTTCCATACTCTTCAAAGACTATGGGTTACATAAATAGAAAGAGAAGACTTTTTAGATGTAAAGTGTCAAATAATAAAGCAGAGGTGTTGCTGACTTGCGACTGCCAACAGATCACTGCGAGAGCAGAACAGCAGATTTTACTTTAAAGTTTCGCCTCCTCGCGAGCGCAGCACGGAGGCCCATCGCTGCAGATGTTAAGTGCCAACACATTCTGAATTAGCGCTCAGCATTAGAGAGGAGACACCTGCTGAGGGTCTGGTCCTACCAATTAGGGGGAAGCAATGACGTACACCGTTACCAGCTTGGACCTCTGCTGATTATCTGACAGGTTTACACGCTTGTCATACAAACACCAACTTTGGCAGAACAATTACTAATAAACTCAAAGCACTCCCGGCCCATTGGTTTCCATCACAGTGGCCAGTGCACAGAATTCTCTAAGGACATTGCATAACTAGAGTGTAGAGGTCAGACAGCCAAGGACCCGTGCTTGAGGTTAGAAGTAGTTATGGTGAGAGAGAAGCAAGAGCCACGTTAAGAAGCTGCCTCTGCCGTTCGCAGAAGCAGTTGGGAATGTATTTCATTTTTAGCTGCGCTGGCTAGTAGTGGCATTTTAAAATATATAAGTTTAAGATAACATATATACTATATATGTATATAATATAATACATATTATATAATATACATAGGAATTTCTTACAATACATACCAGGAACCCCCACGCGATCTGCTCAGTAGTAATAACTGAATATACAGAATGCCACTATAAGTGTCTGAGGCACTGTGTGCTGGAGAGTAAATATGCAGCTTTAAAATCCGTTTGGCTGAGTTATACCTGGATACCTGAACTGAGTTTTAAGTTGACATTCATCAAGGATGTGCTATCAGCACGTCAAAAGAAAAGCAAAACAAAATACAAGTCACTGCTAGGTTTAAGAAGAGAGTACAAGTACCTGAATTGAGTGAGGATAGTGTGTAAACTGTCCCTGAGGGTTTTTAAACAGTGTGTGTACAAGTTGGATTCCTAAGAACATTAGTTTAAACTTACATTGCGGACTGATAAAATACCAATGTCTGACAATTTAACAAGTGGAGGTTAGAAAGAGTTATGAGCAAACACTCAAAACATATTTTATACATTTTAAAGCAGCAGTAAGCTGCTGTAAGCATACATCCCATCAGTACAAGCAACACATGGGACTCAGATAAAGGTTTCTATTTGCAAAAAGCCCATCATATATCGATAAGTAAAGAATATTCACCTGCTAAATTAGAATGCACCTAGTTACAGACTAGCAATTCAAGATTAATTTTTTTAATCAAATACTTTGCTATACTTTGCTATTACATACTAAAATTCCTTAAGCTCACTAATGCTGGTATTCTAATCTATTTTTTTTTAAATGTTCCCCCTTCATTTAAGAAATATACCATTCCACAACTTAAACATTAAGATCCATTTTCAGTCCTCAGATGTAAAAAGCATGTCAATGAGTTTATATTAAAAATTTACATGGTAAAAAGGCTTGAATTTCAGCCAGAGATTCTAAATACTACTCATTCCCTGAAGGCATAAGGGAGAAAGAATCCCTACCCATTTTTCTTGTGATATAGTTTTCAAACTGAACGTTAAACAATGGTCCAAAATGATTTTTCAGTTTGGGAAACTTCCTTTTCCCTACCCATCATCCCAGATTCCAAATGTCAAGCCCTGAAATGGCCTATTGAAATGATTAGTTAAAAATATCAGGCATGTATATATACATCCCCTGCCTGAACTTCAGAATATTTTGTTGTACTAGTCTTTAAAAGACAGATTAGTATCCCAAGAGAACTTGTGATCTGACCTGAAAAGCCGTTAATGATCTTAGATTGTACGTTTAAAATATCTCATAACCTGAAGACCAGATTTAATTAAGACTCTGGCATTGTAACAGAAAAAGTGCTGCAGTTAGTTATCCCTTTTCTGGTACTTTAGAATAGGTCAGACAAGTGCTTTTTATAGTGACAGTAAAGCTTACATGCTTTCATGCAGGCATAAAAAATATTATCTGCAAAAATATTTGAGAAATGTAGCACCAAGTAGTTGATAAACTGTATTAGTAGCTGTAGAAGTGTCTTCATTATTTCCAAGTATGAAAAAACATTAAGTTGGACTGTACTAGGTGACAACTACAGAAATTGTTCTCTGACATTAAATTTTCCTGCTCCAGTCACAATGAAGTCTATGTCCTAATCCCTGCTCCATAAAGTGGAGTTATCATCTTGAGTCCTTCTAAATTATACTTACCAATTCAGTAGAGACAAGTACAGGGGCAGGGGCAGGGATGTTTGTTTTTAAGAAGGTAAATGAAATGCCCTGGACAGGCCGAAAAAAATCCTTCCTCCTAGTACGTTGCCCAGGAAAACTGATTTTGCAACCGGGCTAAGAGATTTTTGAGAAGATTAAATAAAGCTCTCTTAATATGAAGTTTTTCATTACAATACCTGAATATAGGCATAATTCAATAGGACATGAAGTCCAAAACTGCTGCTGTAATACTGGTAGAGAGACTTGGCCCCACTCAAAGCAAGAACAGGAGACAGGGAGAGGGATGGACACTGGAATGCTGTAACTACTTACAGTTTTTTCTGGTATATGTGGAGTCGATCTACGGATCATTTTGGGTCCGCAATATCTCTCCGCTTAGTGATGATCACAGTACATCGTGTTTATACACTGGATAATTAGAAATGAATAACTGTAGTGGTTAATTTATTTGCTACATCCATCAGAACTGCATGTAACTAGCAGTGCAGATTTTCAGGTTTCCGAAGGTTCTAATTACTGAGTTTTCGATATAATTTGAGATCAAGTGGAAACCTTTATAGTACCAAAACTAGTCTCAGAACAACTTTTTTTAGGTACAGCTTTTTAAACCAGTATTAGTCAACATTATCTACTGGTGCCAAGAAAAAGCAACATTGACCTAGTATGAAATTGCATTTAGTTTCCGAAACATTTGTGGGGAAACCCCAGAAGTTTCTGATCCTCATGAAAATGAGGGAAACAACCCTTCCTGTTTACCTCTAACATTTGGCAGAGAATTTAAGCTATTTAAAATATTGTGACAAAGCTTTCAGTACAGGTTAATAATTTTGCCTTCATAAGAGTTTGGACTACAACAAGCGTATGCATTCTTACACTGATGAGTTAAAATTTTGTCTTCACTGAAGAAAGAGCTCTTCACATTACAGATGTAGCCACACTGTTTTTGAGAAACAAGGGAACGGCACAGTGTTCCCTTCACTCCTTGGACACTGTGTTCTTCTCCTAAGACTCAAGGACATCTTAAGAGCATTACTTCAAAGTAAACTGGAAAGAAACACATGGCAATTCCAGTTTTGCCTGTATAACAATCGTTGCAGATGATATAAAAAGCAATTCAAGCAGAACTAAAAAGTTGTTCCAACCTATACAAAGCTTACTCAACCCTAAAGCCCCCGAATCACTTCGCCAGCTCCTGTGAATTTCCAGGGGAAGGCAATGTACCCTCGGGTTCTCATGAAAGAAATATTTAGACTCAAATGTCGGCCTGCCACAAGACAAAGCACAGACTATTCCTGTCTGCTCTTAACCGGTCTAAACACATGTGCAGTTGCCTCCCATGTTTAGGAATATCCTTGAGCACTGGAAAGCTCTACAAAAAAGGTAGTACAGGAGTTGTGTGAGAACACAGAAGCTGAACGTGCTCCGTTACTAGAGGCACCATCCTACCTGTACACCTGCATTGTTAAAAATCGTTTGTTTTCCAATTGCCATGAAAATTCAGAATTCAACTTCAGGTCTAGCAATAGGGTTGGTAACACAAGCATCAAATTATGATTTCTGCAACAAGAAGAAAGTAAAGGCATACCTGTATTGCTTATGCAGCAACTTCTGCGCAACAGGGAAAAAATGAAAAATTCTAAAGGAAACTGTCTTGAGCCTTTACAAAAAAATCAGGGAATGACTGGAAAATAAAATATCTTTTGACAGAAATAAAAACGAGTCCAGAAACGTGTCCCTACAATATCTAACTGGAAATGTTCAACTCTATAGCTGTACTCAAGCATTACGGCCACAATAATGCCTACAACACCGTGGAATGAGGATCCAGCTGGCTGAAAGTGAGGTAATAGTTTGTAATAGGTCAGAGTTCTAAAAAAGCACTTTTACATCTTACAAGTCCAAATAAAAAAAAAGGACACATTTCATACATGTTGGGCTTTCTCACCAGAACTGTACGATAATTAACTCCACACCAGGACCCCTACCACACTAAGCCTTACTCATCTTCAATTATATGCTGCAGCAAAGATTTACCAAGCGACACCTAAACTTCAGTACAATATGAAACTTGATTCTTAAAACTTTATACACACAAAATATAAAATTACTTTTCTAGGATGGGGTAGGGGAGAGGGATTCTCCTTCATGATACTTGGACTGAAAAACTAGTTTTCAGAGACTGCCACAAATATTATTCACAGTTTCTTGCTGTCAGGCTTTTTTCAGCTACATCAACGTAGTACACAACAATACTGTTAAGTCCAATAACTACATCGGATGGACATTCTCGGGAATAAGAGAAAACTAGTGACGAAAAATACCCGAAAGGCCTCCTCCTAACGACGTCTCGATTTTTACAGGGTTGCAGTTTGTCTATGTTACACGTTAATGCGATCTCAAAAGAGCAGCAGGAGAAAGATTTTAAACCTTCTCTCCTGTCCAAGTGATCCAAGTAACATAAGCATCCATTTACCAGAAATAACATGAGAAACAAGGCTTTTGTTACAAAGACAGCAGTGAACCACACCTTCCCACACCAAAATATGGTCAACCAGGGATTTTGGCCATGCAAACTGCTGGTCAGCAGAAAATTAAGCATGCTAATGGACAAACATTAATTCCAATCATATATTTAAAATGATCCCAAATACTACTAGTTAGCTACACTGAAAGCGCCTGTAAAAAATACGTAGTGAAAAATGAAACAAAACATTAGTGATCACTGCAGCACTTAGAGTGATACTAGTCTTACGTGATGAATCACCTCAGAGAAAATACATTAGATGGGACTTTGAAACAAAAAGGTAACATTAAAAGGTGCACCTGAATATTACAGACTAAATTTACAAAACCTACAATAAGGTAAAATATATATCTTTTGAATATTCAGCAGCTTTTTTTTAAATTTGTTTTTATTTTTTGAGAGGCTCATGAAATTTTAAAAAGGGACCACTAACTAATCTCAACCATGCTTCACAAAACAATAATGGCTATTTCATATTGCAGTTACCAACGTAATGCAATTAGTGCTTAAAAAATAATCTACACTTTTTTCTTTTTTTTCCTTTTTAAACAGAGACCTTTGGAGGAAATATGGTTGTTCAAAAGCTTCTCGAAAAAGAAAGATTACCTGAATATTAAGTTATCACAGATCAAGTGTTGTGTTTAAAAGCTTTGCAGACATGAGTATTACAATCTTCAGGTCTCAGGACATTTAAACTGAGAAAGTTACAGGTTTGGTTTGTTGTTGGTTTTTTTTTTTTTGTTTTTTTTTTTAAATCCACTTTCTAACCAAAGCAAATAAAGAGTACTCAACTTCTCACTATCTATTTACAATTCTTAGCCTACAGTCTGAAATGACAAGACAAATTCTCTTTTAAAACTGCAGCATTAAAGGGTAGGCACACCATTCTTCTGCTGCACGATTGTCACCCACTTAAACATACACATACAAAATATTTAGGTTAGTAAAATGAGCACTCCACATACACTACAGTGACAAGTTTTATAAAACTCAACTCATGTTGCTTAAATAAAGACAACTGCAAAAGGTTAAACCTCTCTGAACAGTAAAACTGTGTTACTTTTTTTTTTTTTAAACTTGCAGCAAACTTTCTACCATAACCTCCAACAGCAGATGAAACCACACGTTTAACTGCGCCTTTATTGCAATCACCAGCCAAACTGGAACGTATTGCAGAGTTTATGTACTGCTACTGAGCTTAAACTGCTTTAAATGCCAAGATCACAACTAGAGAGCTATGAGGAACCAGGATTTTGAGTACTAAAATATATTAAGTAAACAAAAACAAAGTATACTTGGGGCCAAATGCCCAGTCCTTTTCAAGAATGAGCAGTGCATATTTAAAATGACAGCAATGGTGTGCCTAACCTTTGAAAATATGAAGTTGCTGGGGAGGGGGAGAGGCTAATAGAATCAACTGTTCCAGGAGTCATTCAGCGTCCCTAGGGCTATCTAGGCCACCCTCCCATGAACTTTGAGAAACCAATTTCAATCACTGAAATCACTTAATGCTCTCACACAAAAACTCCAATGCTTCTTTTGGTTGTGCAAATGGGGGGGGGGGGAGGTAATTTTATCTACCTTTTGCACAGATTAAGACCAAATTGTTTCTACCTGAAGAACCAGCAATTCCGATTTGGTCATATTGTGGTAAGTCCAGTAAGCTCCACCTAGTTACTAACCACTCCCACAGAAAGTATCAAAGATAAAAGTTCTGTACAAAACTTATCCTGGATCTCCATATAATGATAATGATATCATAATATTGAAAAAAATGGGATTTGTGGTTTACGGAGTGCTTTTACGGTGTTTAAATGCTTATTCTAGCGTGTGCTAAACCACTATCAAAATAGATTAAATAAAAAAAAAAAAAAAGCAGGACTTAGATTAATTCCTGCTACTGGCAACTGTAATATTTAAAAAGGAAACACCCATTCATTGAGTGTTCGACCCTGACAGTATTACAGATAGATATGATGCAGAGCCTGAATTAGATCAGGCTACCAGTGTTTTACTTCTTCCCTGAACATTAACAAGCTCCTTCACTAATGTGGATATTTGGGCAGACTACTGAGGTTGTAACGTTTGAGATCACTGTTTTGTGGGCTTTTTTCTTTTTTTTTTTTTTTCTTTTTTGCAATATCACAGTAGTTTGTTACACAAATCCCCCTTCCCCAGATTAGAGTCATTTAAACTAGTTGTTGGAACCACATAGTTTAGTAAACTCAGAATCAAGTCTGTAAAAAGCATAAAGGTCACAAAGAACCATAGTTCTGTTATAATGAGGCATACCCTAATACATCATTTAGTGTACCCTGACTGCTCCTGACTGTGAGAAGCTTGTCTTCCGTGAGATAAGGCTACATCCTCAAGCAGGTGAGTCTAAATATCACCCTTCAAAAATATCAAACAAAATTACAGCGAAGGTAGTGTTACAAATAATTAACTGACATATTCTGAAGGTAGTGTATGTAGGTTTTCCCTCCCCTTCCCTCCCCTCCGGGTGAGCACTAAGCAGACAGTGAATGGTAAGTATATTTAATTTAGAAAGAAAATAGTGGAGAGCCTAATTAGACCCAATTGATTATCCATCTAATAAACAAATCTCTGAGTTCAAGAGAGGTACCATTCCTAAATAACTTGATTTAGCTTAAATCTTTCAATCAACTGGATCAAAGAAAAGGAGGGGGAAAAAGATTTCTGAAACATTTTGAAGAATGACAGTCTGATTCCTATTCGAAAAATGCCTGGTTTTAGGAGAGTATCAGTTTAACAAAGTGGACTTATTTCTATAAAGGCAGACACGAAAAATCCAACACCAGAAGTTCAGGCAGGCTCTACAGGCAAGATGTCCACTTCCACAGATCGGCATTCTTTGTGAGGTAACTCAACTCTCTATTACAGAGAAACATGCAAAAGGCAAAAGAAGGAAAAAAAAAAAAAAAGAAAAAAGGGGGTAGTGGGCAGGTGAAGGAGGGAAACTGCACCATACCAGGCTAGAAAAATTTACAAATGTGACATTCAGAGCACACCTTTCACCTGTGTTCACACAAGTCTATGCTAAACTGCAAAGGAAAGAGCATTGCAGTAAATAGGAGAAACAGGTGTGCTCAGTGGTGGTTGAACTATGCAGTAGTGCTCACCCAGTTTGCAAAGTAATTGGCACTCTACAACATCCCTACTCATCTTTCAATTCATTTGCACTTTGTGCTCCTTCTCCCTGGGGATCTAATTCAATCTTTACTGAAACATCCTGCCCCTCCGACCTCATTAATTTCATTTTTTTCTTTGGAGGGTTTTTCAAAGTGCCCAGCCTCTCTTTAACTTTGTACTCCAGTGTACTGTGGGGGATCCCATAAATACTCTGAGCTTTGGAAACACTCATTTTCCCGCTCATAACCACAGAAATTGCTTCCTCCAGTATCTCGCTGTTGTACTGTCTGTATCTCCCTCTCTTCTTCCTAGGTTGCTTGGAGCCAGGATCTCCCTCTTGATCTGAGGTGGGATATGGCTGTCCAGAGGTAGACTGCTCAGCATCTGAGCCCCAGGAATCTGGTCCAGCATCCAGCAAATTTCTCCTGTTTTGTTTTGGAAGGATAGCCCTTAACTTTTTGCTAAGCGCGCTCTCCGTTTGTGAACCCATTACCAAAGAGCTATAGCTGTACTGGTCACCAGTGCGGGACTCCCATGAAAGGTCCATGCCTCGAACTTGTGGTATCTTTAAATCCACAGGAGACGAATGGCTCAGTCCTTTTTCCCATCCTGTTTAGTTTGAAGTGCCATTTTTTGAAAGGCAGAGTTTTCTGTAAGAAAAGGAAGGTCACTGATGTTGCTGAGTGCACCATTTCCCCTGAATTTCATGCGGCTGAAATTGAATTCGTAGTGTGGTTTTGCCCAAGAAGCCTCCCTGGATAATATTAAGTGCTGTCCATGATTCTGTAGTCCAGATGGCCCATGGCTGGCAGCCGTAGAAAACTGGTTTCTGCTCAGCAGTTCTTCACTAATCTGGAGTGATCGAGCCAGCGGTACTTTAAGAGATGTGGAGTGGCCATAACCTTCCCTGGTTCCATCCTGCAAGCTTCTTGGAGGTACCCCATCACCACTCTGTAGTCCCTCCGGATGGTGCTGGCTGGGTCTCCCAGGTCGCCTAATTGGATGGAAGGAAACTGATGTGAGCAGGACTTGCACAGGTAGGGAGGGATGGGTGAGGGGGCCACTCCTTTATTAGAAGGCCTTGCTTGGGTAACATCACTTTTTGTGTTATTTATTTTTCTCTAAAATTTTTTTATTTTATTTTTTTATTTTAATTTTTTTTTTTTTTAAGTCTCAGCATCAGTCAGTTTTAAAACTTGTTCGCAAAAAAAGAGAAGCTTTTTGGGCAAAGAAAAATGAAACCTGTTGGCTGGTCTCTGGTTGGGTTCACAAATTCTCGGAGTAGAAAAGACTTCGCGCAAGCGTCTGAAAATAGCACCTTAATTACAAAGTAGTAATCAATCGCCATAGATCTACACACAACTGTGTTACTGGCGTGACGTTACCACTAAACAAGTACAGTAATAAAAGAGTAAGCCGAAGTGCAACATATTCAACATGCAAATATGACTGCCACCTGCAGTATCTACACATAGGTGGAAACCTTGGATGGTGTTCGCTTACATCGTATTGAAGAATTGCTGCTCAGGATTAAAAAAAAAAATGCTTAGCAGGCCTCAAAGGTATTTGCTTGACTTTCATTAAGCACCAAATATGAAAGCTGGGACACTGCAGATCACAAAGGAAAATACTGCATTACACTAGACTTACCGAATTGCTCTCTTAACAACTAATTGCATATATACATGTCCCTGATTCTCATTTGATACATAGAATGGCTAGAAAAAAAAAAAAAGATCCTAGCTCCAACTGTCATACAGATCAAGGGTTAATTGCAGAAAAAGCGGTATGTATTTTTACCATTTTCCTTTCATCACAGGTGTTCTTTCTATGACACAAAGTACTACTACTGCAGATGAACATGTGTATTTTAGTATTTTGCTTGCTTAGCCCCCTATAGTAACTAAGTCACACTAGTTTCAAAATCCACCCCCATGGTGGATTTTTCCATGTTCAACATACAGATTAACGAAGAGACTAGTAAGCGATTCTATTTTAATGCTCTGGGACGCTATACTGATGTAAAGCCCTCTAGCTAAGTCAGCATTATTTAAGGATAGGATACGTACTACTGAAAAGCTACATTATTCTTTTTAATATCACATTGGGATTTAAAAAAAAAAAAAGTCTTTAGAGAAAAGACATCCACTGAAAGGACCTGGCACATAACATACACAGTGCTTGATACATATGCTGCTAGCTTCTGTCCAGGATGCAACAGGTCATAGTTGAAGTGGGTAACAAGAGTCAACAAGGATTCAGAACAAAACCCAGAGAAATGAATGAACATTTGCTATTCCAGAGAACTCTCTCAATCAATCTGCATTCTCTGCCCCTTCTACAGCATGTATCAGCATCAGAATGCGCACCGGTGTTTCTACGCCTGAATAAAGGTCATATTGGCAGCTAACTAGGACAGAGGGTCACACCTGATTTCACTGATGCTAAACAGACTGCAGTCACCCTCAGTTACTACACACCTGTACAAGTAACCACAGGTGCCAGTATGCCACATCCTCTCTTGACCATCAGGACAGTGCCAGATGCTGGCCCTGCCATCCCTGTGTGTTAGACTTCGGCCCTCACTTAATACACAAACACGGGAACAAACAATACACAGCCTCGACGGCTTCTGCGGCCTTCCTAGGAAAATAAAGCTGGAAATAACCTGTTCAGAATTGAAAGAGAAGAGCTGGTGGGGAAGGTTTATGGTAAAGAATTGTGAAAAAGTATTAAGACTAACTTTTAAACAAGGATTGAAGTATTTTATTAAACAAGGATTGAAGTATTTTATTAATAGAAATGTTAAATGGAAAAAGTAATTTTGAAGGGAGAAATCTGAGACAGTAATATTTTTCCAGAGAAATGCGAAAGTTAAATCAGTTGTTAGCAGTACATGGGATGGGGGGTGGTGGGTTGTTAGTTTAAAATTTCTAGTTTTTCAAAGTCTATTGTAAAGCTAAACCAGCAATTAAATGGCAGTTTAAACCATATACTGTTTCTGTACTTCACTAAAAAAATTACTTGTTCACAGTAGCTTCAAGAAAAAATTCTCCCATCAACACCCCAAATCCCTCTTACTCCCAGTCAGCCTCTCCAGTACAATTAACTCAATCCTAGCTAAGAGTAAAGGGTTTCTAAATGTATGCAAACAGTGACCACTATAAATATGAAACCTTAAAGAAATTTTGTTGATAACATTCTTTCACACCTTGAACTAATTAAGCCAAGACTAGTACACCACATTTTTAAAAAAAAAAACTTGTTCAGTGCTACAGTACAATCACAAATCCAAAAAGCCATATTTAAAGTTTTCTTAACTACCAGACTCCCCCCCCCCCCCCTTTCTTTTTTTAAGTTGTGGTTTATGCTAGGAAATATTAACGAAGAACATGCAGTGATTTAAATCTAATTCAGCTTGGTTCATCACCCAAATCATTGCTACCACTAAAATAAACTTTTCTGTTAGCTAACTTTCCCCTAAGTGAAATGAAATCTAAATTATATTGCCAAGCCTCTAAGACTCTTCATACATTTAACTGAACTTGCATCTCCACGGACATCACTCATCACTGAGCCCAAGAAGCAGGTAATGGATCTTGGGCTAAGTACGAAATTGGCCAAAATAACAGATATTAGAATTCTTAACTGCAAGTTAAACCTGTCTCAGTTTGTAACAACTCTTATTTGGCAGGTGGGATGAAGGTATTTACCAAATGTACAAGTTGAAAAACACATTACTCCAAAGGGTTAACACCAAAAGTAAGTTAAAATTAACAGGAGGTAAGCACACATTTTTAGTAAAAAACAGTTTTAAAAGGTCATAGTAAGTTGCTTTCTCTTACCCATTTCCTGGAGTACTGGAGCACCCTGGAGAATGACTCAGAGAGGTGCTGCCGGCACAAGGACTCTTCTTAGTGGATAAATCAAGCACACCGTCTGTAGAGACAAAAGAATGACTTCAGTGTTTGAAGAAACAGGATCAGCCACATTGTCCCTTGACAAAATAAGGCTTTGGGGCTAAAGTCATATTTAGCACAGAGCATTTTCTATTTTATTTTATTTTTAAACAAACTAAGGCTTGGATTTGTTTGCAATTTGCCTTACAAGGGACTTCAACATAGTCCTCAGAAGTCACAACAAAGTTTGGCAAAATTAAAAGTGCATCTGTTACAAGGGCCAGAGAATAAAAGATGACCTACACATGACAGTTCAGGACACAACACAGCCTGTCGCATAACTAACCCTCAGCAGTGCTAAAATGAGACATTCTTCAAGTTTCTGAGATTTGGGAGGCTTTAAGCCAGTATTTGAAATTTTTTTGATCCAAATCTCCATAGGAAAATTCATTGAGAATTTCACATTGGAAACTCAGTTTCAAATGAACACACACACACACACACACACACAAATGTGAGACGACTCCTCACCTGGCAGCTAGCTTCATCCTTTTTTCCATGCCTCCAATGGGTCCCTACTGGCAGAGCTACTGCCTTTCCCCTCTCTATTGTGCTGTTTTACTCCCTCTCTTCTTCCATATACCAAATTCTTTTTCCTGCTAGACTGCTTCTTCCATTCTCACTAATGGCACTTCCTCATGCTCACCCATACCCCTCTGCAAGCCCTTAGGTAACCTCTGCACTTCTAGGCAACAGAAGAGGGAGCGCTTTTTGCTAGAAAAGCCTTGCTCCCACTGCACTGAAACAACTTGAAATTCTGGTAATTTTAATAAGGGCAACATTGCCATAGAAGCAGCACAGCCATCTGAAATTCCTGGAAACTCTGAAACAGGAATTTATGAGGCAGAGATAAATGAAACCTGTTGGCAAGGTAAACTAGAGACATTTCAGAGCTCCCCGCTCATTCCATCTACTCAAGTAAATACCAACCAACACAAGAACAATGTAAGATGGCTTTCAGATTGCTTGAAGTTCTCATTTGACATATGGAGAAGAAACACGATAAACTGTGAACTAGAATTAACTTACAGAAAGCTGTTCCACCCACTGCATTTGGGAACACACCATAACCCTAACTTAAGCAAGCAGAGAATTCAACCCTCCTTTTGAACAACACTTATGCAGCCACAAGATACAGAGACTGGATCAAGTAGCACCTCCTTTTCAAGGGGCTATACTGAACAGCACAGGCTGCTGCCAGAGGCACTTGAATCCATGCTTCCTCCGTCAGAAGGGTCATTATGACCTAGAAGTCTCCTAGGGCAAGTAGGACCAGCCTCATACCCCCTGGAGAATTTTACGAACTAGCTGGGTTCCCCTCAACCTGCTAGAACAGAAATATAACAAAAAGCACCACTAGCAGTCTTTCATGACAGCCTCTTAAATCTCTCATTAACAAGTTTGGCAAAACCTCTTCCCAATTACATTAAACGTAAATTGGAAAAAAAATAATTACATCAGCAAACAGATTACTGTATAAGTTAATATGCACATGTTCTAATTCCATAACAAGTGCTATGAACATTATAAATTATCTTACAGCTTTTTCGTCACATGGTAGCTAAAGAACAGTTCATGTACATGCCGCCTTCTTCACCATACAATCCTCTAATTAAAAAAAAACCCCAAAACCAAACAAGCAAAACTGACTCCCTCACTCTTTCAGTGAAAAGCTTCACAATGAGAACAGTTTAACATTTATAAACATACATGCAAGAGACATTCGTGAAATACATTTATAATAAAATTAGCTAGAAACAAACGCCTATCAGCTAAATGTATAGATCCTCACTTCAAGAAAGACACCATGCAACCTTTCACTGCAGTTTTGTAACTCAAGTGTGGCAACAACTTTCAATAAGTGCAATATGTGTCCAGATGCCCAAGCTGCATATTGTTGGACACATAAAATTAATCTTTTTACAAAAGGCTTCATAAACGTCAGTTCAAAGAATAAAGGGATACCTACAATTCTGTACTAGCTAGCAAAAGGCTTTTTTTTTTTTTTTTAAAGGCACCTTTTCTACTTGAGGATGGACAGCCTACTTCGTATTTGACAGAATGATTTCAGACACGAATACATTTCTAAAGAAGGGTAAAGGGGCTAATTTTAATCCTATCAGTAGGATACACTTCTGATAACCTCTATTCAACAGTTTCAGAAAAAACCCATTCACATACTATAATCACTCACAGAATTTGCTTGTTAAAAAACATTTTTGATAGCAAGCAGGTTTTCTAATTAAAACAAGCTCTGCAACACTGTAACAAGTTATTCAATCTGTGCTCTGCAGAACAAGTCTATTTTTAAGGTAGAAAAGAGACATTTCTTCCAAATGCATAAACATGGAAGTTTTGTACAGTTCATGGGGATCATTTTTACAGCCTTCACAAAGCAATTTCTCACAGACTTAAAAGATACTGTTTTCACACTATGACCAGAAAGAAAATAAATCAGTCCTTCAGTCAGACTGTGTACTGATCTTCAGAAAGGAGACAACATTATGGTTTTCATGACCATGTGAACTTGTCTTATCAGCAAGCATACTGTCTATTTTGGCAGACTGTTTCTTGCAGCTCCCAGCAGGAACAGCACACTTGTCCCCCGAGTTTGGAGCAGGTCCATCCCCTTTGCCCTTCTTCAGAAAAATCACTCATGTCTACGGGCCTACCTTCTTTCAAAAAAGTCTCTTCTCTCCCAGCCACATCTAGCCAGTCATTATTTTATTGTAAAAACAGCTACCGCTTTTCCACTTTACATTTTAGGTAAAATTGCAAACTTCCAATTGTCTGGTTTTGCAACAAGAATGCCATTAACGGATCGCCGTAAGATGCAAGACACTGATAAGAGTCCTACCTTGTTCACTAGGTTCTGACTGAGACTTTCTGACAGTAAGGTCCAGAGGTGAGTCTTGGTCAGCCATGAGAAGTTTGCTGAGCACAGGGTTCTGAGCAGTTGCAGCCGTGGGAGAGGAGGCGACCAGAGATGCTTTCAGCAGGCTTTGGTTCTTTGTGCTATTGGGCTGGCTGGAGTCCTGAGTAGAGCTATTTTTTGAGGTATATTCAGCAGCAAACTGTCGGATCATTCGCTGCATGATCTCACGGGCCACTAGGGGAATATTGGGGTCAGAGACCCTAGGACTGTCTGTAAATATTAGAGATTTTTTTTTAAGGAAGCACTTTAAGTAAAACAGCTTTTACATTAAGTCATTGTTTATTTAAAAAAAAAAAAAAAACAAACTAGGGAAAAAAAAAATGAAAGCCAAAGATAAAATAGTTTCTGCAGAAAATGTACTATAGTCTTAGAATACCTGAACAAGAACCATTGCTAATTCTGGTAATAACCTTCCCAAAATAAATTTCCTAAGAGAAATATGCAATCTCATCTCTTGTTTTCAAATATAGATATATTCGACCAGACCTTTAAGAGGGGTGGAAATGGAAAGGAGAGCTAGACCCATGAAGAAAAGTACTAAGTAATGAAGCTCATTCAAAAAAAAATGGAACAGGTTATTCAGTGGAAGAATTGAGTAACTTACCTGCAGCTACAGAAGGGGAGAAAGGAGAATAAAGTTGCAGCAGTCCCCTACAAGTTTACTGAGAAATAAAGCCCTACAGTTCCAATTCTTCAAAATAATTGACATGAAGATCAAATGTTCAAGTGTCTTCCATCCCATTCTATCTATTCCTTTTGACATTTCTATCATTATAATCAATGAAGCATCAGGGATTACCCAAAGAACTTTCACATATATAGAAAACCAAGATCTGTCACATGAAAAGTAATTCTATTTCTAGAAGAGCTGCTAAATCTATTAGTAAGAAACGTCAAATGGAACAGGTAGACATTCCAATTTATTTATATGAAATAGTGTATAAATACAAAGGTATTTGGGGATGTGGGCAACCCAAAAATATATTGGCAAAAATCACTATTTTAGACCAGTACTAATTCATGATGTGAAAGCAAATCTGTAACTCCTAAATCACAGAAGCTAAGTCCTGCCACTTCACCTCAAACACTGATTGTGTTCTTTGGCCAAATCAGTTGGTTTTGGGTTTTTTTAAAAAAAAAAAAAAAAAACAAAACAAAAAAAACCCAAAACACCACAAAACAACCAACCAAAAACCAAACAAAACAACACACCACAGCCACACAATAAATCCACAAATGGCTCAAAAGGTTTGATTTTCTATTCTGAAGAAACATTCAGAGAAAATTGTGCAGTAGAAGGCCAAACAAATCTTTAAAAGCAGCTCTCAAAACGGAACAATAGAAAAGTGTTAACTTCCTCTTTAAAAAAAATTGCCCAGGTTGAAAGGTAATCTATTGAGATTGAACTATTAGAAGCATTAGCAAAATCTTCTGTGGGACATTTCAGCGTTAGATTTGCCTTTTGCCATCATTTTTGACAAAAGTACATCAATCCAACAAACAGGCTTTAGTGTATCTGTAAAGGATGACTGACATGAAGGTTTGAGCATGGAGTTGCCCACAAACCAGAGAGCAGCAGTAAACAGCTACTGTGCTTCTTGATGAAAAACCATAATGAGCTTTAAATACTTATCAAGCCCAAACTCCTTCCCGTTAAGCACAGCTTTCTAAATCTAAAACCTTATACAGTCACCATGTATATTCTTATAGGGGTATAATAGCTGTAAACTTCCAAGATGTTTATGTAAATACGTAATCATTTTCTTGTAAAATCTACAGGATGTTTTATTGTTGCTAAGGATGAGACCAGTAGATGAGCCAAACTTAAATTTAGGTACATTTATATTCTCAATTTCTTCCCAAATGGTCCACAAGGACGCAAGCCTGGAGAAGCATGGAGGCTTTTTTCCACTATGGTGACATTTCTTCCATTTTCTAACCTCTTTACTATAACCTGCTGAAGGACATATGAAAGGCTCTAGGAAAGCTCAGAAGGGCACAAACTGATGGCATGATCACACTGATACCAACTATTCGACACTTGCTTGTAGCATATACAAGTGGGGCTGGCAGGAATGCAGAGCTCTATAGCACCTATGTTTTCTGAAGAATCATGCCTTTACTGTGCACCCATGTTCATATGTACAATTCAGTAATGCTTACAGCTGAACATATTTCCAAATTCAGGGAGAAAATATTACATATGCCTACAGCCATGCATTTTTGTAATCTGCAACTTCAAAGAATCAGCATAGAGTGACTATTGAGAGCTTTCTAGTGCTGCTCAAGATAAACTCTCTAATTCAGGACATGAAACTCAATTTTCAACCAGAAGGGTAGTTACCTAGCACATTAAAAGGCTTCTTGCTTAATACAAAGCCTGAATGCTAAGGATTAAAACTGTTTAAAAGCGAGTGCAAAATATTTGCTGGTGCCTCTGCAGCATCACTTGAAATCAACCAGATGTTTATTGTGACTCCAAGTGTCTAGGTTTTCTGAAAAAAATAAACTAAAACTAACTAAAACATAGAGCTTCTCAGAGAAGAAAACTACAGCAAATATTTATCAGCTATGAACAGTCTAAAGCAGTACCTCTGAGCTTTAAAACCTTAATAGCTTTTGTGCATTTTATCTATACTGAAATCTTAGAAGGGCAGTATCAAACAAAAAAAGGTATGATTTCATTAAACCATCAAAAGAAGGTCCTATCCTGTCACAAGGTAGAGGTAATGGACGACTAGGTACTACCACTCTGCTTGCACTGGAAAGTATGAATATTTGAAAGAAGCATTACTGAGTCAGAGTGCCATGGGCACAAAGCAGAGAGAAAGTACCTAAGATTAATGGACAGTAAACCTGTTCAGAAAGTTTGCTGATCCTGCTAATTACCTATGTATGTTAAGTGCATAAGTGCACGTCTGTCCTGGTTTCGGCTCTGGGGTTAAACCATGACAACGTCCTTGACATGCAACAGGCATCTGTTCGCAGAACATCTGCATTTTCTCTGATCTGCCTGGGCTACAAAATACCAGTCTCAAATGTTACTGGCAGTGAGGATGGAAAGAAAAAAAGAACTAATTGCTGGCATGAAACCAGGAGAGCCAAGCATCTCTGAGCAACATAGGAGCAGAGTTCTGCCATTCTTTGTGTCCTCTTTGGTATGACAGTGCCTGGGGATCTTATGGCAGTGGCATGAGTTAGAATAACCTTTCAAGCAATCTAAATACAGCCACGCTTGATAACGATGCATTAAGGATTCAGAACTGACTTCCTGCCAGGCTTCTTCCCCTCCCTTACTACTCTTGCACCAAGCACAGCTCTGCCAGAGGAAGGAAAGCAAGGGTGTACTAAAAAAATTCTCAAAGATGCTTAGACACCTGAAGTGATTTCATTGTCTTCATTCTGTGTATCTGACAATGGACAGAGCATTAAACCCCTCATTAGCACACTGCAATATCTGCCAATAGTTTTCCAACAATTAGGGAAGTATGCATTCCTAGTAAGACACACACAGAGGTCATACATAAAAATTTAAGCACAATGTTAAAGGGGTGAAGTCTTTAATAAACAATTTGGAAGTGATGGAACTGCATTTTTTTTCCTCTCACCAGAAAAGTAATATGGAAAAAAGTATATTTTCTCTAGATCTTTGTTTTCTTAAACCCTTCTGGATTTAAAGAGAGATGGGATAAATCTAAAAGCAAAAGGAAACCTTAACCTTAAAAGAAAAAAAAAAAAAAAAACACAACAAAACACTGAAAAGTAAGACTTGGAATAAAAGCATTATCTGAACTATCCTTCCTACCATCCTACGTGCTTCTATACTTTATGCAATACATCATAATGTATAGTTTGTATTTATTCAAGTCATAAAAGAAAGGCTAAGATACTGTTATCTACTTAAAACACCTTTAAATATTTTGGTCACTAGGAGGAAGGGCTGAGGACTGGCTACAGCAATTTCTAATTTGTGAAACTGAAGCCTCACATTGTCCCCAGCAGACAGGTTGGAATTACTGATTTGGCAGATTTTCTCACACATGGGTTAGACTGATAAGTACAATGTACTTTCATTCAGGATGCATTTGGAAGCAACCTCTGGATTCCCATTTCTCAGATTGGTAGAAAATAGTGAAATGAGTTTTGTGCCTTCCTAAGAGCACAGTTTAACTGATATAACTCTCCAGAAGAGATTTAGAAGATTTTCTAGCATTGAGCTACTGTTATTGTTCTCAGCATATTCCACAGTACTGATTTTCCAATTCTTTTGCTGATCACATTCTGAATTCTCCATATACCCCCCTTAGCACTATTCCAACAATACTTTATACTGTGGATTGCTGGGGCTGGGGTGAGTAATCACTACAGACCATAGTGAGAAGACTGCTGACCTTTAAGAAAAACTGCATTAGTATACATCCCATTAAAATAAAATAAAATAAAATAAATAAATAATAATTTACCCACCTACTACCACCACCGCCACTTGCCCCTTCTTCCAAACAGCCCACTCACCTAAAGATTGGTTTCAGGGGAGCAGTTCTGCTGGGTAAGAACTGAGTCATTCCTCCAAAAGTGCAAAACACCAGTGTTCTCATGGAGACATTTGTTTTAGGGTTAAATATGTTACACACTCTTCCTCTGTCCCAAGCCCACACTGTTGCATTGCTACATTATTTGATAGTCAATTTTTACTCTTGATAAATATATATATATAAAAAAGAAGACAACTGAAAAATACTGAACATACAATAACTTGAATGTCAGATCTTTGATACCTGCATTGCATGCAAAAAGACCAGCAAGAGATACCATTCCCCCCCCCTCTTAAAACCAACCTTTTCTGTAAAAGACTGCATTGAGGAACTCTTCCGCTTGCCTTTCAAAACGAATGATTTTTGCTTGCTCTTGTCTAAGCAGAGCTTCTTGTCCAGCTTCCGAGGCTGGCTCATCCAGACTGACTAAGTGTTCCTGCAAAGATATTTAATAACTGTAAGATCTTCCTGACTTCAAAATGAATAAAGTTCCTTAGGCATTAAGTATTTTACTAAATTCAGAACTTTGTTATGTACTCAGCCCAGAGTTGAATCTATTGAAATCACAACTTGATTTTTGACTGCTCCAGAACATTGTACTTTGTCCTGTTTTCTTGTTGTAAATGCAGCAGAAGCCTGTACGATTTGATAGCATTATGGGAAATGAGAGCCCACTATAAAGAAGATTTAGATATTTTACAACACTTGGCTGCAAATCTCGTATCTAGCACTTGTTCTTTGGCTGTTACTTTTAATTCCAAGAAATAACTGCTGAAGGCAAAATACAGAAAGTTCTCCTTAATTTACACAGCGTTCATGCAAACTGAGCATAAATGACCAAGCATTAGCAAAAACCAGGTCCTTTTGTGAAAAGGCTCAGTAGTAGCTACTTTTAAGTGAAATAAACTTAAGTTATCTGCTTACAACACCCGCGAGGAATTAAAATTCAGTCTATCTCTTACACAGAACTGGAAGCAACTAAGTTATCCCAAGAATACTGCAAAACAAGTGTTTTAACTAGGATAATTAAATTGTGTGAGATGCCAGGATAAATTACTCATTTTAAATACAACTCAAGAAATCAGAAGACAATGGTTACAAAAATATGAAATCTAAATGCTTGGATTCCCCCCCTGCCCAGACACACACCGCTTTTCTCATTTCTTTCACTTTAACGCCTTGCTCCTGCTTAGGAGAACAATCTCTTTCCTGACCCTCTCCCTCCACTTTCATTTTAAGCTATATTAAAGTTACCTGTATTTACCTACTGCAGGAATGCATACACAACCACTCTCTGGGTTTAGGGAGTGTTTTGTTTTGTTAACCTTTACAAAGTATCAGTTACCATAATATCTAGGCTACATCTGGTTTTTTAGCCTCTACTGTACAAGTTGATTTCAGGTTCGTATACTCATGGGACTAGAAGGAAAGGAAAGAACTGGCAATTCATTTATAAATCACAATAAATGAAGAGAAGACATTCTTAAGTTTGTACCGTCTCAACGTCAAGAGGTTTAATGAAGCAAGCTTATATAACCAGCCCATAGCAAATTAATGAACACAGCAGTCACATGAACTACGTGCAAAGGGTAACAATATGAAATGCTGTGGACTCTGGCCTGAACAACACGGGCTCTCACCTTCAGATTTGTAATTTAACAGCTTCCAAAAGTTCTCTATCAAAAGTAAAGGGAGATACTATCTCAGACAGGGTATAGAAACAAAGCAGTATTTTATGCTAAATCAAAAGATGAGGAGCATGGGATGACGGAGGTGACAGGTGAGTAAAACACGTTTGCTGTGAAGGTAAGAGTCTGCAGGAGTAAAGACCTCACAAAGTGACTGATGCTTTTTTCCATACCAGAGAGATTCCATTCTATGCTGGCTGTCACAGGAAAGACTAGTGCTTTTGACATAGCGTTAAAGAATACGAATTTGAAAATAAAACCATTCACCTCTGTGCCAGGTAGTCCTGTACCAGTAACCAGCAGTAGTACTCTCGCGGTTCACTGGCATTTTATGAACACACTGAAAATGCAGTTGTACTTTTCCGATACTTAAAATATGTGAAGTATCTGTACAGGATTTCACAATAAAAATATTTGCAGCAAATAATCCCAATATTTTTGTAAGAGTTACTCTTCAGGTGAGACTTCATAGAACATACTTGCATTCTCTTTTTGAAACTGTGTTCTTGCATCTGGCAAAGTTTAATGCAGGATCTGTCCTAGTTATTGACAGCCATTCTGAGTCAAGCTCCATTATCTTTTAGGCATTATCAGGATAATTGTAAACTCAGCTTATCAGTTTGTGTAAAAAGCAGACATTTGTGCAAATTAACTAATAACTGAAGTAATCTAGGCATACAGAAGTGTTAGAACAATCACTGGAATAGCTAAGCATTTACAGACAAACTGCTTTAAGTTTTACTTTAAAAGGAATCTCTGCAAACTGATGTGCAGAGATCTGGCTATATAAGATCCATTAGAGTTAATTAGCATCCTCTGGCTAGAGTCCCACAAGCCATTGCAAAAAACTTAATTCAAAGGACAAACAGAGAATTCAGAATTGAAGAAAACATTACCCCTTCAACCTGATCTGATCTGCCCTTTGACAGACTATAGGTCTGGAAGAAGCCTAAAATTAAAAAACCCCTTGCCCAACACAACGCATTTCAAATCTTCCTAGTACTTTTTGCAACTAAGATAATATATAGTAAGTACTAGCCTAGGAACTCAGTGGAAACATAGTTCAGTGGCAGCATAAACGCAAACCATAAACAAGTTTAGTTTATATTACTCATATAAAGGTGATGTATAAAGAGTACAATTTAATCTACCTAGGCTAACTAAAGCTGTACATTTTCTACATAGAGAAGGAATGAAGAAAATGGGATCAGTCAAAAAAAAAAATTGTAAGTGGCTTACAATGGAGAATGGCTGAATAAAGGATCATTTGATCTGCATTCAGAAGAGGGAGATAGCAAGGCAATGGCAGCACTTAGTTCTTTCCATTCAAACTAAGAAGCGTGCATCTCTTTACATGTATGATTTTTATCAATGTCCATGCTAGGACATCAAAATGTAAAGACATACAGTTACATAAGAGTCAGATTTAACCTTGTGCATAGAAAAAAAATCTTCAGCTATTTTCTGGCATCTGCAGTACAGCACTGACTACATGAGACAAAATATACTGGAAAGATTTCTGTTTATTGTATTTTTAAATTATTTTCTTATCAATTGTGTCACAATTATTCCAGCAATCTTCGCAGCTGGTTCACCCTTAGAGGGAAACTTCAAGTTTCCACACTAAATATTTGTGATTGCTATTCAAAGTCAGCTTCCAAAAGTGTGGGGTTTTGGGGTGTGTTTCATTGGTTGGTTTGGTTTTTGTTGGTTTTTTATTTTTATATTTTCCACCATTTCTTCCCAATAACCATTATTTGGATCCACTACCTTCAGTCTTACCCTCTCACTCTACAGTCCCGAATCATATCAGAGTTTTCAGTACCAACATGCAGGTAGTAGGAAGAAGAAAAACCTATTAATATTTAGATGGCATTATCATTGGTTACAAATACCCTGGAAAAAACCCAACCAGTTACTTTTACATATTATTTATAACACAGCATTCATTCTATTCTCTTTGTTCTTCTCTTCAGGAGGGAACCATGCCCCAGAGCATCCCTGGAATCCCATCAGTGAACATGCAATACCACTATATTGAACAATAATGCTTCAGGAAAAGATACTCGGAGTGGTTTGCACAAGCTCCCAAAGGGCTAAAGCTCTTTTTGTATGTTAAGATATACAGCATAACTATATAATTAAGTCAAAGAGCCTTAAAAATACAGGGCTCAGGTTTTCAAAATGCAAGGTCAATGCGTGACCTTGAGAGACCACCTAATCCTGGACAGCCCGGCCTCGTCAGCACTAGTGCTGGATCCTCATTGAGACCCTCCTTGTAGGAAATGTTGATACAGCAATTCTAAATGCTAAACTGCTGGCATGAAGAGAAAGGTATGATGCAGGCTGTTTTTGTATAGATATGGCAACAGCAGCTTCATGTGTAAGCCACAGGCCGCACGCAGATGGAGCAGGAACTGCCCACAAGCTAGAATAGTACGAGACAATTCCTACCCATCTTTGCGGAGAAAATGGAGGGAGGCTTCCCACAGACTACCCGTGGCTGACCAGCCAACCCATGGACCCTAGGGATACAGTCCAGCTTCCCACCCCACCCCAAGGCAAGATCAGGAACAGTGAGTAAGAAAGGAATGTTTCGGCATCCCTAGGTTGTCTTCTCCAACACTTCATTTTCCTTAAGACCATACAGTCTTTTTAACTCTTAGCAAGTGCAAAGGAGAATAATCATCTATTTTCTGTAGACAAGTCTTAAGGGCACCAGAGATTGTCATCTTTCCTTCTCTTCCTTCTACCTTCAAGACCAAGTCATTCTTGTTGCTCTCATTTCAATGCTATTCAGTTTGCTTACGTCTCTCAAAATGCTACACCCAGCTGAGCCTGCACCAGCATTCAGGTAAGAGAAGAATTTCCTCTCCAGGTATTAAGACAAATGCCTTTCTGGATATATCCCCCAAAATAGTTTACTGCTTTTACAATGCTGACTTTTCAGACATCTGTAATTTGTGTCTTGATAAAACACGTCTGTCTGTCCTGTTTCTCAAATTTATCGAGATCATTTTCAATTCTGAGCATGCCCTTTAAAGCATCTAGAACTGGTTCCCAGCTTGGCATCAACAAAAATTCAGATGGTTTAATTAGTTTTAAGACATACCTCGCTTACTGAACATACATACTTTTATAGTAAGAAACAGTATTATTTCCTTATTAACCAAGATGACTGATGTCAGATTTATCAAATTCAAAACAAATTTAACTTGACTGATCCATAGCTATTGAATATCATTCATTATCTATAGAAGGAGGGGAGAAAAAGAAAGAAAAGTCAGTGGAAATACAATATGCTTACATTCATATTTATGTACAAGCAAAACTGTAACCCCGCATTACTACGGAACACAGTTGGAGACTATCACAAACAGCCTCTTCAGGTTTTAGCCTCCATATCAAACTATTTCCCAATACAAAATTGACAGTCTAAATGCTTGAGATTTTTAAAAGTGATGAAATCCATTAAAAATGTTTTAGAGCATCTTCCAGTGCACTTAGGATCTCTGTACACAGTTTAAACACATTCTAAAGCCATCAAAAAATAAGAGTTCCGCAACTTCAACTCATTTTCAGATATTTCCTTTGCCATCTTCAATTATTCTATGAGTTAACGCTTTAAATGATAGTGATAGCTTCTCTTTGGAATTATTCAGACACTTACCACAGTTTACTTCTTATTGTTTATGTTCCTCCATAGTGAAAGGACACCAGATTCAGAGGCTGTTATTATGATTAATCATAATCAAGTAATGGCATGATATTACCTTTTAGATGTTTGTGTAAAGCAGTTACAAGCTTTTAAAAATATCCAAACCATATCAGAGTAACTTTGAATTTTAAAATGACTCCTTCACATGCTGTACCCTACCACACTTCTTCACAACTGAAAGAATCATTAGAAGTCCTTACACTGACGCCCAGGTACTTTATGGTACTTCGAAGACCAGACTCAACCTTCTGCCGTCAACAGCATGAGACCCCAGAATACGCTCCTAGAAGTCATTTTCTCTCTGGCTATTTTTGTAGCTTAAATATATCTATAAAATAGTTAATGTGCTTAGGAGTATTATCCTTCTTGTTCTGCTCTCACCAACTAATGAGATTAGTCATGTCCTCCCCCCCCCCCTTTTTTTAAATACATATGAATTGCTTTCTGTAGCTTTAGACAACAGTGTTTTCTTTTCCAAATGAATATACTCAACTGAATTCTCTTTAAGGACTCTTTTTCTAGTTTCCCCTCTTATTACTGGTGCCTTCTTCTGACCTTATCTGCATCTTTTTTAAAAAATAAATCTTAAACTAGGCTTGAGCTCCAACTATGAGCAAGTGACAGTAGAGACTACCTCATTTGATACAAAAATTCTACATGGAGCCACAGATTTCTTCTGTAATGATAGCTCTGTCAATTTATTTAACAAGCCACACTGAAAAATTAAGAACCGTAATTAAAAAGAGATAACTCAAGTACACTTAAAGTTCAATTTGTCTGAATTGATGGGTCTTCTCTGTACCACAACCTTTTAGAAGGAAAAGCTTCACAAAAAAAAAAAACCCAACCAAAAACCCAACCACGCTGCAAACTACACTATCTTAAATCTTCCCTGTCAAGGATAAAGCCCACAAGGAATTGAGAATTACCACATTTGCAGATTATCCAAATGAGAATTCACCAGGTTTGGTCCCATAGAGCCTGATCTACTTCCTCTCGTTATGAGTGGGCAGCTAGAGCCGCTAACTTTCTCTTTTTTGTCTTTCATGCCCATCAATGTACACATGCATTTCTGCACACAGGCACCTGTGTTAATAACCTGGTAGCAGCTCCTTAGGTAACTAGTTATTCTCTCTGATCATACCATACTGAAACAATTGTGTATTCTGCATTATATGATGGAAGAAAAAAAATTCCAATTTCTAAAAGCTTTACATTATTGCACATAACCCTTTGGATTTGGGCAAAAATATGTCTGGGAAGATTTTAGCTCCCTACTTTGTCTGTATTTTATTATCCCTTTCCAACGAAAACACTTAAGTCCATTTCTCTATCAAAAACTGTCTTGTATTTTGACTGCCAAAAAAATCCATGCATTTGCTCAGTATTTGCAAGTAGAACTACCGCTACAAATAAATTAATCTTTTCAGAATACTTCAGCAGATGGTTCTCCATCCTTTGAAGAATGCATGTAATTGAATCTGATTGCTTGTAAAAGCAAGAACCAACATCACTGAAATGGGTGGGAGAGCAAGCGTAGTTTTTTCTCCCTTAAACAGCTCTGCCAATAAACTAATCTTGGCTTCCAGTTCTCATCCTGTAGTCCAGAACTCTGTTCTCCTTGAGCACAACTACCGGCCTCCTAAATTACAGGTAATTCTTAAGGGCAAACGAAATCCAGAAAAAAACCCTTAAGATTTTTATTGATTTTGAACTTGTCAGACCAGGTACCTACATGTCACTCAAAGATGACAATCAAGTACACTGATTAATTATTCCACTAATCCAAAAGGAGGTATTGGTAGAGATGTACTCATTGGAAAAAAAGGCCAGCGACACACTGTTGTAATAATGTGGTTTGTGGCTATCTTGCTCCCAGCTACAATATCAATTACACACCTTTTAATTCTGTAACTCACCAGTATAGAAGCACAAACCCAAATCATCCCATCCTGCCCAGTTCTTTCCCTAAAAAGGTAAGAGGATGCACATCAACAATAAAAAAAAGGCAGAATAGAGGATGTCGCACAGAAAGCACAACTGCTACCACATTATGTACAGGAACAGACAAGTTTTAGCAGTTACAGAAGACTGAGCCTGCAACTCCCTAAAAAGAAGAGTTAAAGATATCATTACAGATGTTGAATGGAAGAGATTTCAAATAAACTAGTATCACTTCTACTTTAGTTTAGTCCATCAGCTGAAGACTGTCCATCATTTGGCTAAATACCAAATGAAGTTACAAACTTTTTTGTAACAATTAAGTATCAGATGTTTTATTTCAAATTATGATGTTGTTAAAGCCATACTATTTGAAGACCCCCATAGAAGAGTCATATTTAACTCTTGCAAGCTAATGACAGCAGTGCAGCAATTTGGCACACTCACAGAAGAAAGGAAGCACTCGCACCCTGCCATCTCTCTCAGCTGACACACAAGACATCACTAGGTCTAAAAGAAGCCATATTCTTCCCTCAAAAACCAAACTAAAAAAACCAAACCAAAAAAATCCAAGCCCAACAGAACTGATACAGAGACTGGGGAACAGGAAAGAAAAAAAAAAAAACCAAACCAAAAAACTCCAACCCTTACATACTCCAAAGAAGCCCCGTGCGAAGCATGAGGAGAATCACCAGGATTAACAGAGAAGTCACAAGTCTGATTTGAATGGACTGGTTCACCCTCCTTCCCTGCTCCCCCCCTCCCAAACAGCCAGTGATCCCTGGCCATGCAGCAAACTAGCACGCGTACAAAGCTCTCTTTGCTGTCCCTGTTTATCAATCAGCTGTAAGAAAAATGATTTAAACAGGTATTTTTGGCCACTAAAATGTGAAGTGACAGAAATTGCATAGGTTTTATTTATAAAAATTACTCTACCCAAGCCCACAGTGGCTGACTGACACTACCACAGCCTTTCCTAACTCACATTTCTCTCCAGTCTGCTCAGAACTTACAACCTCCTTCCCCTTCACCTAGCGCCTTTGCCTAGCGAAGCTGCATGCCCCACTGCATTCTGTGTCAATCTGTACACAATCCTAAAATCTCCTTAGACCCCTGATGCCAAAACACCACGGAGCACACCAGACGTGAACACATCTGCATCTTTTCTTTCACCCATTTAAAAGCCACCACACAGTACAATGGGAAACCATGTGAGGAACCTTTACATAAATAACTACCACTAGCATAAGGAATACATCGCCGTTTTCTCAGTGATACTCATAATCATGGGCTACACTTTACTATGTGAAACTAGAAAGAAAAGCCTGGCAAAGTACATGAAAATATAAATAGTGATATCTCAGCTTCTGTCTAAAGGTTGTGTGGAAGCTTGAAAAGGACAAGACGACCATGCCTAATCAGCACACTATACAGTAGGCATTTGTGTTCTTAGTTTTTGTCTTCACCTAACAATCACCGATTTTCAGAAGCTTTATTTTAGTTATTGTGGACCTATGAGGATGATTGACATGTGAACAGGGTTTTTTTTGAAGATCTACCTGTACACTGTTAGATTCTCCCAGACTATGACCAGTCTCTGACCACACCACAAAATTAATTTCTGATCAACTCACAACTTAACTAGAATTGTGCTAAACACTCAATTTTGTCTTTTTATGAGATGACATAGGTGAAACAAGACAAAACTCCTTACAGCACAAGCATACCTACAGCTTACCTGCTGTCAGTCTCAATGAAAGAAAGTATTACACCTTACATCTGTTCTAAATGCAAGCATTCCTAACCCTCCTCCCCATGCCTTAACAAAAACTGTAATACAAAAACAAGCATAAACTGGCAACATGGCAAGTATCAGTGTCAACAACGTACTTCCTTTATGAATAAGCCATGCAGCCATACATGTTAGCTGCTGCAGAGGAAAGGGTGCTTTTGTTTCATTTCTAAGTTGACAGAGATCCACTCTGCATGTTATTTTACATTGTGCAGGAAGAAGTAGTAGTTAAGAGTTCCAGCAAATGAAGTTTTGCCAAGACAGAGGAGCCTTCCTTCCTATGCTATAGAACAATCATTATTTCAACACATGGGCTGAGCAACAATCACGTATAGCATGGTAGCCTTTGTTTCAATTACAGCTATAATCTCATTAAGAAAACAAACTGCAAGTTTATTATGTTGGCAAAGCTGACTTGTCCACATTTAGGCTCTGACTTGGTTATAAACAAGCACAGTACAAAACCTACCATACATATGAGCCCTTTAATAAAAGGATATGGCCCACAGGGAAAGAGATTCCAAGATACAGAACAAGACTGTAGGTTGTTAAAATGGACCACATTTCCATACTGAAGATAAGCCCAGCATCTGATTGTAGTAAACATGCACAAGCCACAGTCTGGCTGCCTTAGGAAGGGTTTCATGATCCCAACAAAATCTCTTACAAAGAACTCAAAAAAACCAAACCAAACAAAAAACACCAAACAGAAAGAGCCACTACACCAAAAAAAAAAAAAAAAAAAAAATCTGCATCACATACTACAAAGAAAAAGTTGCAGAGAAGAGGTAAGTCTCTTCATTAACTTGCATTATTTTAATTCAGAAAGCCTTTTTCCGAAGGAGGGGAAAGGGGTAGGAGGTTGCAGATTTTCTATGTTCAGTTAACTAGGAGCAGCAAACTCCCTCCCTTTGTCCCTCCCCTACAACTACTAGCTTCACACATCTGCATTGTTACCTTCACTTTTTCTCTTCTCAGGCAGCAGAAAAGACAATTTTCATCAAAAGACCAATCAGAAACACCTTCAGGCTCACAGTCTGTAAATCAGAGGAATAGCAAATTACTTCATATTCATAAACCGCGACACAACTGGAGCCAAGAGAAATGCCGAGTTAAATACCTGTTTCACAACATTCTTGCCTGCATTCTGAGGATGCAGGCTTCATTTCGGCCATTTTTCTAAATCCCCAGATTACCAAACTGTATACATTTTATCTATGCACAACAAATCTGTTTTTCCAAGCACTGCCAAATACACTCCCAGCTACATAAAGATGAACGCACACTCATTAGTAATTTTAGCCAATATGAAACTAACTGTAAGCACTGCCTGGGGGAGGGGGAAAAAAAAGCACAAATCACCACGGTAACACACATTTTCTAGAGGCAGAGCTAGGGCTGCTTCTGTCATTAGAAATGCAGAACAAGATACAAACATAGAGATTGAATACCTTTAAACAAACTGAGATCTTTTAATAATCCAGGTCCAAACAGGCCTTCTAGAATACTTTCAAACCCTAAAAGCAAATAAAAGAATTGTTAGCTTTCTAGATTAAGTACGTCACTACAAGAATATTCACAATAGCAGTTCTATATTTATCTGTTCCAAGAACAGTTCTCAACGTGTTTTCTCTAAGTATTATAAGATGCATGGGTCAATTGTGATGACTGAACTACTGACAAATCATAGCACAATCTAGAGTCCACTGACTCCTGTACTTTTGTAAATAGCTAGGTTAAAAACAAAGAACATTACAACATTGAAATAAACCATTTTGAAAAGAAAATAGGAAGTTGTAGGTTCCACAATGTGACCAGGTAATTTCTATATAAAGAAAATTCTCTTACTTAAGCCTCTGAACTGAAATAAAGTACGTTTTCCCAATTAAAAAAATACATTCTTCCATCTGAGTGGCATTCAGTTACTTTTCTGAATTTCAGCAAACATTAGAATCAGTGTTTCCTGAAGAGTTGCAGGTTTGAGGAGAGAAAATTCGAGGGAAAGGGATTCAGCAGTGCCATGCCACTAAGGAACCAAATTCCAATCACAGATCCGCATCTAAGATACACAGTCTGATTTACTTCAATGCCATGATTTATGCCTCACTTAAAATAAATCTAACCAATTTTAGTTTATTCCAAAAGAGGAAAAACCTTTACCAAAATTACTGCCATTATTTGGAAATGTTAAATCAATATTACACTAAACCCCTGCTGGCAGTAAAATCTACAGAGCTATTAACTACCCAATACTGTGAGAAGACAGGTTAGCAGAGTGAATATGAGAAGTACAAAGACTACTTTAAGGGGAACAGACAAATTCCACCTGCTTATAAAAATGTATTCCCAATATGACCATAAAACTCAAGACTACAACTTACTGGGGTTTTCTCTTCCCCAATAAATACTTTTGCTTTGTAGGTTTAATAACGGTTTGCATATAGCTAGAGGCAGCTTCTCCTACTTGCCTGAATCTTTGAGAGGCAGAAGATGAAAAAAACCCCCAACATTTTAAGACACAAAAATATGGTTTTAAATTTACAGAAACTTGCATGGGTGAATTGGGGACAGATAAACTACCTGAAAGAGCCCTTTTAAGAAACCAGTTGAAATCTAAATGATCACATGCTATGAAGGAAATCAGTTATTACATTGCAAAAGAGCAATAATTCTAAAGTAACTCTGACTATATCCAGATCTAATACCAAAGTTATCTTTTGGACAGCAGTCTTCAAAAGGAAAGGACAATCGAATGTAACAAAGCGTTACATCCCTCCGGGTGTCAGCAAGAGTGCCAGTGCACTAACATCTTTAGATGTCAGATGCAGGACCCTACAGAATTTGCAGCCTGCAACGCGACTTAGATGGCCAAAGTACTGCCAAGGCACATCACCATCCTTGATCTAACGCCTATCAGAGGCTGATACTAAAAATCTAATCTCAGAAAGCGCCAAGTGGAGAACAAAAAAAAAAAAAGGTGAAAGAGTGACGGTGAAATAACAGTCAAGAGTAAAGAGAAATAGGGGAGAGATCAGAAAACAAGGTGGAAGAGGAAAAACATCCCATTGAACAGCACCTTATCAGGCAGAGAAGTAGCACTGCCTCCAAAAAAAGCCAATTCAGGCTTCAGGAAGTGGCAGGAACAGTGGGAAAGGGCGAACCAACCTGACCTAGAAGAAAAATATGAGAATCAGGGTATTGACCCATAGGTTTATAACGTTGACTCTTTTATGGGTAGTGACCCCTCAGAATTTGTATCTGAAATGAAACCTTAAGGAAAACAGCTAACCAACCTCATTCTTTATCTTTTTGTTTAAAAAATTATATTTTACATATATATAAATAAAAATCAAGGGCTCAGAAATTTTACTCAAAACTCACCACTCTTAAAATAGTAACTGCCAATGACTCACGCCCCACAGTTTGCCATGCATGCAATTGCACACTGAAGTCCCTGCCAAGTTTTACAGCTTGGATATTGTACAATCATAGTTTGCTAGCCCACTGTTCTCAGTGATGCTAATGCCACTCCGTTTTTATTAATATTAAATATTGGATTTAGCAGTTGCATAGCAACAGCAGAACATCTTATGTGCAATGCTTGACATTAAAAAAGGCAAATAAGGGAAGTATGAATGTATTCAAAAATTATACTAAAGACTGGCAAAACTGCCATGAAGCTGAGCCCTATTGCCCCCCAAATGCAAAGTGCAATGCAGTAAAGACAGTATAAGCCCTGTGATGTAGTATTCAGTCATTCAGGACTCCAAAAGAGCAACTGTGTACAGTTAATCATGCATAATATATTGAAAACAAAATCTTGAAAAAGGAGCTGCCTACTTTTTATAGTATTTTTTCTCTCCATTGTCACTGCTCTTAGAAGCTTGAAAAGAACATTTCTTTCCCCACCGATTGTCCTTTTCCATTTGGCAGATGATATTTTCCTGCATTTCAAATGGAACAGAAATTAACATGGCTGCTTCTGCTAAATTCTGGTTTCTATATTTTCACCTCCTATATTGCAGTGTCTGACAGTTCATAGCAGCTGAAGAGCAGGGCCAGTGGAAAAGTTGCAGGAATAACAGAACAGAAGAGAGGAAAAGTGATGAAGATCCCAATATTTTAGAGCTTTCTCTTAGATATGTTCCTCATAATTTAAGCAACCATACATTTAACCCTTACAATGTTACTGGTGACATATACAAGGAAAAATGTGTTTTGGGTGTTAGTGTAAGAATTTAGGAAAAAAGTTTTTAATTTTTTTTTAAAAACCAACATTTACAAAGTGTAAAACATCTTCTCTAGCTCAGAAGGCTCTCCAGCAAGTGAAGAATCAGGAAAAAAAAAATCCCAGAAAGAAAAAAGAAAACCCTTAGTACTGAAGCAAGGGTGGAATAACTTTTTAAATGCAGAGATTGTTACACACTTATTACTATTCACAATTGTTAGCTCTAAAAGTAAAGCAATATTTAAGAAACATTATTCTCTAAAATGTCCTCTGACAAGAATCAGAATACAGATGTGCCATTTTTATCCTAAGAGTAACAAGCACAGAAATTAAAACTAAAAAAAAAAAAAAAAAAAGAAAAAAGAAAAGGAAAAAGAGTTGACTATGCAGTTTTCAGCATGGTCAAATTTCACTAGTTTTGTCTCTGCACATAAACAGTTTTATTTTCATCTTTTCTGGTATTTTCATCCTCCCTTCTGTAATCAAATATTTTAAGTCATAAATTTAAACTGTAATTCTAGTTTGTTGGTTAACAGTTTAACTTCAAGCTTTGCAAAAAAAAAAAAAAAAAAATCCAGTTAGATCTCCATATCATCTTTTGCCTTAGAAAACTGACAGCACTTGTAAGGATTAAGTAGCTACCAGGTTCCTTGAGATAACACTATTAGAGAAGTTGATACTCCGAGAGAGGACTTTACTGGCTCATCTCTAGCAACGTGGACTAGCCAAAGACACATTCTCCCTTTAAAAAACAGGAATGCAAGATCTTCAGAAGGAGATAGGGATGCATTTCTGGACTGCCATTGACAGAGAGCCTAGCATTTCCAACAATGCTTTCTTCCCTGTGACAGCACAGCTCAAACATACCCTTTAATACTCACTACATAATTCAGCCCTACACATGTATCTAGTCAAAGTAGTAAAGCTTGTACCACTAACTAGAAGTCAAATAATTTTGAGGGTAGTAAAGAAAAGAAAGGCTACAATCTGTCTTTACTATTACATAAATTGTTAAAGAACTCCAAAAAAAAAAAAAATCAACATAGCAAGGGCCCTGAAGGGGGAAAATAAAAAACAACATAAATAGGTATCAACTCTTCAGCCCTAATCTGTGAATATCAGTTTAATCTGTGAATATCAATTTTTAAGCTAGATCTCAATAGACTAAATAAGTACTAGCTAGGACAGTAGTTAAATATAGTAGATATTGTAGACCAATTGCAATAGAAAATAAGACAACTGATTCATCAGCATTTATTTATAATAAACATCAGCCTAATACATAGCAATTTGCACTTTAAAAGGACAACTTCAAAAAGCTGGAAATAGAGTCACATCAATTAAGACAATAGTTGTCTCCATCTTCTGTTTAAACTTCTTAACTATTTAAGAACTTTTTACTAGAAACCCTCAAAATATCACAGGGAAAAAAAGTCTGACCTGTTAATTTAAAAATAAACAAACAAACCAACAAACCCAAAAAAAACCCAAAACCACAATGCAACTAAGAATGAAAGCACAAAGAGGAGACAAGAGGCTGGAAGAGGGGCAGGGGGATTTAGAGCAGAGAACATAAATCAAAATTCAGAAATGTTACAAAGGTCAGAGCAGAGAGACACACACAGCTTTAAAATAAGCAAAGATAAAACCAAAAAGATGACGTATATGCATATTACCTGAAAAAAATTCTCTCTATATGAACAAATTTTCAATAGAATGGCATACGATCATTCAACAAAATCTATCAAGGTGATGTTATTTAACATTTGTAATTTAACAGTCTTAAAATGCAATGGAAGTGATTGATTTTTTTTTTTCCTGGGAGTTACTCAAAGAATGTTTGCAGCAGTGTTTAATTCCAGAAAGTCTTGGAATATTGAGAAAGTTCCAATGGGCTGGAAAAAAATCATCCCTTTGAAATGTCAAAACATTAAACAGATAAGTATCGGGGTCTCAACTTGGTAAAGGTTTTCAAAAACAAGGAACAGCTCAGAGGACTACTGAGGAATTAACAGCAAAAACAGTGGCAATCAACATGGGCTTACAAAAAACTATCTTATTTAATTCTACTTTTATGAAACTGAAAGTTTTTATTAACAATAGTAACTGGTTTGATATAATATTTTTAGATTTATGTAACATTTTGGGGCTGGCACAACACATTTTGACTAAGACCAGCCAAAAAAAACCCCAAAACCAACCAAACAAACCTAAACCAAACAAAAATCAGCTAAATACATATAAAACAGATTAAAAATTGATTAAGTGACTGCTCTTGAAATGTTGGTGTCAATGGCAAACCACTGCTAGTGAGGTCCATCAGGTATTGGTTCTTGGCCCTATGCCATTTAACATTGTAGTCGGTGACTTGGAAGAAAGCTGTCACTAAATTTGCAGGAGATACAAAGACAGGAAGAACAGTAAATAACAAAAGGCCCAGGCCACAGAGGCTGCTTACCAAAGCAAATGCAATTAAACGCTACTTCGAAAGGGGGGCGGAGGGGAATGGAGAAAGCCACAACACACACATCTAGGAACAGGAAAAACAGCTTCTCAAAGACATACCCAGATCCAGCAGCTGAAATTGGAAGCTGATCAAACTCAGCCAGACATAAAGACACTCTTAATTTTACAAGGGTCCAATTGAAAACACAAGACATGTACTCCAGGACCAGACTGACGCTTTCCTTAGCCTAGGATTCTGGAGGTGTTATTTAGGGAAGTGTGGGCTGGCTGCTAAGATCTATTCCCCTTGTACTCTCCCCCAGCACTTACATTCATCATGTTAGGAGTCTCATTAACTAGTAGGAAGCAAGAGCCACCACCATCACATCAGGTTTTTATTGGATTTCTCATGCCTAGATTTTCTGGTCAAGATTGGATATATTTATCCACAGCTATGGGATTTGAAGTAGGAATTAATTCAGAAAAATCCTACAGTCTATGTGTAACATGGGAATTCTGTCTCTTTCAGGACAAAAATCTATTAAACTTGAATGTTTCAGTCACAGGCATCTTAATAGAAAAGCAAGACCAAGCAACAAGGGAGGGGAAAAAAAGTCACAGGACAGTTATTAATATACACCAAGTCTCAGGACATGCATATAATTATAAGTTGTGAATATTCTTTTATTCGTGCAACAAAATAAAAGAAACTCCCATCCACCTATGATGAGAGATCTCGTTATCTGAATGGAGCCCAATTAAGTACTCCAAGTTAAATCAACTTTGTCTTAGCTTCCTGGGGAACAAAGAAAAAGCTGTGCATCTTCAGCAATTTTTCAAAGTTCATGCTTCCACATTCTTGTTAATGAAACTGCACTGCTCAGGGACTTACTGCAGATGTCCCTGCTCCAGAGACAACAGATGCTTTAGTAAATCCAAGGACTTTCTGGGGACCTTAAATATCAATAACCTGGTTCTGTAAGAGCAATACGGACACATGCATACAGAAGAAAAGAACTAAGGATGTTAAGATAGGTACTGTTTAAAAGAACAGGTATAACCAAGTCCTCTATAGCAATACGTAGCTCTTCCATAGCTTTTTTCAGTAGAACACCTTGTGTTCCCAAGACAAAATACATAGTATCACCTGCTGAGGTCCCTAAACAGACCCTTGGGGCTCAAGAGAAAAAGAATCCTTTGGCCTTAGACTAATGCTTTATTCACCGTAGAACAGCATCTCCAGTAGAGAAGTTTCATTTGAAGCAATCAAGAAGCCAACAAGGTACATGTTCTGTCAAACAGCCATCTCACTGTTACAGTAACTTACCACAGCAATAAGCTAAGAAATCAAAAGTGGGACAAAAAAACCTACTACAGCAGTAGACAAGTACTGTTGACAGAAGTGCTTCTGACCATCCATCCCACAAGACTTCATTAAAATTCCACTACTGGTCTGTAATTTTAATAAAGAAGAAGAAGCTGCAGCAGGCCATCCTCACTCTTCTCTCCAAGCATCCCTCTCAACCCAGCAATTCCTTTTCCACCGGGAATCAAGTCTAAGCACATTTTCTCTGATGCAATATTAAACTCGCAGCAAGGCATTTAAAAGTTAATGAACTAAGTATGACAGAAAAACAGCTACATATCTGAACTACAGCACTGCAATGCACTTGCCTTCACAACAGAAAAGAGCCCCGCCAAATCCCCTAAAAGAGGGTAGATCTCTCGCCTCTACAGGGGAGATCAGAGAGGCAAAGAAAGCAAGTTATCAGGCTGTTTTGCAGTGCGGCAAATGGAAACAGGTCTCCCCATCCTATTTTAGCACTCTAACTGGCAGATTATCTCACTGTTTACAACTGAAAAGTCACCCCCAAAAAACCAGAAGTGACAAGGTATAAAGCTTGTTGCCAGAGTACAGAGTATAACAAGGCAAAAGGGATAATGTGGACCATCTCCTGCCCTCCTCCCAAAAGGAGTATTTTTGTGTGTGTGATCTGATATCAAGAAGGGAATTACATGAAGGCATGCAACCTTCTTATCTCTAATCAAAAGCCTCAGCAGCAGAACTCCAGAAAAGCCAAGGACTCACTGCAATGGCTGTCTGAACATCACCTCAGGATACAGCAATTGCTCTGGCAGACTGAGCCGTAATCTTCACGTGGATTTGTGGGGGTGGGAAGATCCTCCAATTTGTAGATACTGCATCGCTAATCTGGCTAGTTGTTCAAGTCAGGGGTTGGGGGCTTTTGTTTTACATTTTAACCCAAGATCAGGAGGCTTATTGTATGACTATCTGGTTTTCTTCACAGCCAGTCACCACCAGTGCAGGACCTGACTGGAATCTTCTCATGTAAATACTTGCATTTTATTACTTTAGAAAATAAACCAGAAAACACAGACATCACAAAATGGGAAAGAATGACAGCAGAAGAGTTTCAATAACTACCAACTTTCTATGTATCCTTAAAAAGGTAGTTTTTACTTAATGGTAGAATAAAATCTAACTTAAAAAAAACAACAACCCACCAAACACCCCCCCCCCCCAACAACAAATAAACTTTAACACTAAAAATTGAAGTGATATTTATTTTTCAGTATCTCATTTCAAAGACGGTGCTCTTATTTGTTCAGCCTCCAGGTCTGGAGTTCCAGCAGGCAGCCAGGTACAACTTTCAGTGAGAAGAAACTATACCAACTAGCTAGAAAGTTTATAAACAGATTAAAAGAGCCAAATAGCCCAAGAATGAGTGTGCTTAATAGTGCAAAACATCATGGACCAAAAGTTTTTATATAGAGACCCAAACGTTTCTCAAACTTGAGGCAATTTTTTCCATATCCAACAGTGCTGCATTATTTATTGCAGCAAAATAAAAACCTTGAAACTTTATTCCTGTTGGAGGCAACCTGTTAATGCTTCACTCCCAAGCAAAGTTAAGATGACATTCATTAACTACCAGTGTTTATCCCCATACCCCACGCTCCCCCGGCACAAGCATAAGAATAGCCTTGCAGCAGACGGAATTGATCTGCCTGGAAAATGCCTCCCACAGAAGAGATAGGATTTCCAGCAGCATCAATTCACTGCTCCACTTTATTTCATGGCCATAGTAATGCTCATACTACAGATGAGCCAGAGTCAGGTGTGCTGTCAGGAACAACTTGCCACAAGTAGGTATAGCAGAGGCCCAAGTCAGTTTAAACCATGGAGGAATCCTCCCCTCTCCCCGAAACATTGTATACGTGGAAGCACAAGACACCAGTGATTTCCACCCCAGCCTCAAGAGATATGTATTGGCATGGTGCAGAAGCATGTTAGACGTGTGGGTTAAACTGGCTGAGATATTAGCTATATTTCATACTCCACAGCAGTCCTATTTGAAGAGGGTTGCCTTCCTCTAGCAACTCAGTCCTGCCCCACATCATTCTCTGTCTGCAACACACAGCCACCTACTGAAACCAGACTAGCTGAAACAATTCAGCTAAAAAACAGCCCAGAAAGGGTAGGCACAAGCTGCTGAATCCATGTAAACAAGGACTGCCAGCAGAAAAAGCATCTACCAAACCACAGCTTTGATCCAGCAAACTCTTGGAGCATGACTCAGTTTCACCTCCTTGATCACAGGAGATCCATTATATCATCATTCATCACTGAATTAACTCAATACATTACTCTCTTCTTTTTGGATCTCAAGTTACAAATACCCCTTTTGCCATCTTTACAGATGTTTGCAAAGGGGAATGAAAATGCGATTCTACTTCAGAAACTAAATATAGTTTTATCACCCATCATTGAAAATCTGATGATCTTCAACAAATAGCATAGATCCGTGAAAGTTTATTAAACGTTTCCTAGTTGAGAGGTGAATATACTGAGCTTACCTGTAAGGTAAAAACTGCCAAGAGCCTTTTTATTCTGTTATTTGTGATTGTGAAAGTCTGTCTGATGTTAGATAAACCTCCATCATAAGCCATTACATAATTGCCCCAATGAAGAGTATGCCTTTGACTCCAGCTAGCTAACAGCATCCTGAAAAGTCTTATGATATGCAAAGACACACCACTTTAAGTCAGGTGATTATTTCACTAAAACACCAGTGAGTATATCTAAATTCTGATTAAGAAGCTAACAGAAGAAAAGGAGAATCTAGATCATGGAAAGAAAGCTGAATCATGACTACAGTGAATATGAAGCACACCTGATGTTTTGAGAAGGCTTCCCAGAAACTCTGAACTAGTATCCTTAGCCTTTTCAGATGGACTGTTCAGTTCTGTCTCAACAGAAAGGATGATCTCGGTGAAATCAGTGGGTGATACAGGCAGCTACACAAAAATGAAAGGTAACCGAAAGCACGGCAGGGGGCAAAAGTTATCCATCTTAAACAAAAACCCCCAAAACAAACAGATCAGCACACAGAGAGAAGTATCTTAACACTGAAAGGCATGAGCATAGAATTCATACTAGCTACAGAGCAAATTATACTGACTAACTGTCATCACTGAAGTCACATTTGAAAGTATACCTCAAGTGAGGCATGAGTCTACAACACAAGGTGCAAATGCAAAGGGAGCACAGCTAAGCCTAACAGCCCCCTCCAGCTTTATGGTCGTTTGCACAACAATAGCATCAAGAGCACAATGGTACAAAGTAAGCACATGACAACTCTTGCACACAGGACGGAAGATATAGCTGTATTACTATTGTTACTCTTGTGCCAACAGAACTAAATACTAGCAGAAATATTCTTACCTATCCTTCATTCACACCTCTGGTTATGCCTATGCACTAAAGAAACTGCAAGCCCTGATACTGCTCTGGAAACAGAGAAGCATAAGCACAGCTGCTGACAACTTTGTAACAAAAGATTATAGCAGCAAAACAATTTGGTGCTGAAATAAGTTGTGGGAACTGAAATTGCCAGATGTGATGGAGCATTACTCAGTGCAGACTAGGAGCAGTGAACCTTCTTTAAAAAAAACTACACACAGATGCAAGAAACTTGCAGTAAACAGCTGTAAGACAGCCTGACCTTTGGGGCTTAGTGGAAATTTTCCCAAAGAGCAAGTGACTGATAAATCTCCCTCTCACTTCTGATGTCATGTAATGTTTGCCATCATTTCATGTAGCAACTCTGAATCTTACTAACCTTTTAGCTCCAGATACACATAATCAATTCCATAAGCTATGCCTGCAGATGTGCTTCCCAGGAGAAGCATCCAGTTTCTTCAGGATATTTTGTGTCCAACTACAACTGAGGTTACACTGAGCTTTTCTTTTTCCTCCTTGAAAGCAACATGGGACAGAAGAAAGACTGCTTAACATCAGGCATTTCTATTCACACTCTTCCCTTTTCACTGGCAATACAAACAACTGTACAGGTGCATACAGCAGAAAATGAAAAAAAATAATCGGTTTTGTTTGCCTCATTTCTAGACAGGAACAATTTTCTGGCCTAGTCCAGTTATGTCAGCAGGAACAAGTGGCAGGACCAGGGACAGTTTCGACAGCGACACTGCTGAAATCAAGACCTGTTTGACTTCCTCGTTCACTCTCTCAGATTGCCTTTCTCTTATTCAGATTTGAGACAGGCATCTGAAGTAGGTACTGGATCAGAGCTGAAGATCATAGTCAGAAAAAAGCCCTTGGGATTTGGCTGATGCAAACGTAATGTGATAGAGAATACATCTTTTATGGTGGCCATTCAGGATTTCAAAGTTATGCCCAAGTATCTTTTCTGAGTAGCTACAGTGAATTTGGTGTCTACAGGTATATTTAACAGTTTACATTGCACTTAACTGAGATATATACACAGTAATTTCAGCTCCTACCGTCAAGTCTTCCTCAAGTCAAGCAGTTCTGTGCAGCTTTTTGACACTGCCCAGTCTTCTCCATCTCATTTATTCCAGACCTTCTAGAATTCCTGAAGGGCAGCACGTTATCGGCCCTTCATAATTAAGGAAGTCAAACATTTAATCCACTGTACTTTGGTTGAGGCCACCCTATTCCCTCACAACTTTTGTTTTCAGTCTAGTTGAAGTTCTTTGCTTGAAAGCAGCATGTGCAATCTGAACTTGAGAGAAGACAGCAGCCCCACACTTTCTGCACACTAAATTTCCCAATGTCATTGGGTCACAGCAGAATCTCAGAATATGCTCACAGTTAATCAAATTACGGCTTTCTACTCAAGAACATCAAACTGTTAAAAAGACAAACATCTGGAGATCACCTTTCTAGAACAGGCAGCCTTGCTCCAATTTTACAGTTGGTATCTCAATAAAAAGGTCTTAGCAGATCTGTTACTGCCTCAGGTCTGTTCAAAGAATGAAGTCCCTGTTTAAGATGCTCAGCAGATCTAAAAACAATTCTTTGGTGCTAAGTGAAGAAACACTGGGACACCACTCAGCCTTCTAAGAAACTGCCTACCACAGGTCCTTTGTTCAAAATCTGAGTTAAATTTTCCAGGTAATCTACACACAAAGCTCCTCAAGCTTGGCATTTCACACTATGTTGTATTGCTAAATTCATTGGAGACTGAAATATCTCTAACAACCTCTAGATGAAGAAACAACAGAAATACTTCACAGTTTTGAGTGCCGCTTTGCTAGAAAAGCTTCAGCTTTTAAGATGAGGGTCGCTGTCCACTTACATCCAAAGCAGCTCTTTTTGTAACTTCTGAACAGTCCTTTCAGAGCAAAATCTCAGAAATGGATTTCCTAATCCATGGCTAGGAACTGCCTCAGCAGTACAGCCATATAGACAGTGAAGGAATTTGACACAAACTGCGCTACTGCAGGCTACATGCTAATCATCTGATCCTAAGGGATTAAAAGTCTAGAGCAGCACTAACAGATATTCAAAGTTACAAAACAGGTTGATGTCTCTACCACTTTGTAAACATCTTCCCTTAAGGTCATTTTTTCCCTACAGAATTCTTCATACAGAAGTTTCCCTAAAAGAAAAAGAGTGTCATACACATGTAATGAACAAAGTATGGCATAAAGAGTGAACAATAAATTGCCGAAGACAGTGTGTGCAAGAAGCATTAATAACAATTTCATGTAAGTGCCTTGTTCCCCACTACTGTCAATTTTATACCTTAAATCCTCTGAAGGTTATTTCAGATATAGCTGACTTTTTTTAAAAGTGTTCTTTGACACCAGAAGCATTTCCAGGCTGAAGGAATATTAGACTTCTAGAACACATTGTACTTCAGCAGATTAGATAAAATAAACAATAGTACTCAATGAGTCTCAAATTCCCTTGAAAAGCTTGTAAGCAACCATAACAAACTTGCTTTTCTATAAAACCACAGGAATAACACTGGAAGGGGTAAGTGAAGGAATCAGCCACTAAAACAAAATGCAGTGGGATACTAGAACAAGTGTTGCAAAACACTGCACTTTCCTAGCAATAGTTCTTCTGAGAACCTCTGTCAAAGCAGCTAAGCCAAAGAAGAACTGCAATCTCACCTAAACTTATTACCCATGTACAGAGCTGGACGGTACAAATGAAAATCCAAGCAGAGAAACTATAACCAATTACTTTGAAATGTTAGCCAAGAAGATCGGCAACAGTTTTAACAAAAGAAATTCAAACCACATGAAGAGAAGGCTCCTTTCATTTACAAGGGGAAAAGAATGGAAACGCACTGGAAAACTAAGGCTGCACAGGAACCTGCAAAATCTACAGCTACACAGTGAACACTGCATTCAGCATCAAATTCACTTCAGTAATTTAAACAGTTGCTTATAGTAGTGTTTCAATAAGTAATTCAATTAAATATAGTAGTAGTTGAATACATGAGACACTCCAAGAGGTGGCCGAGTCAAAAATACATTTTTAAAAATAGCACATTAGTCTAATGCTGACTTCTTTATCTTTGAACTGCTAATTACTGCCAGACAATTGCTTACATAACAGAAAACATGCAATATCTCATTTTGCAATAACTACACAATCACAAAACACATTTTAATGGAAGCTGCATTATCAAATCTGCAATAACAGTTTAGCATAGGGTTTACTCTTCCAGACAACTGGTTTCTTACAAGTACCAGAATAATGTGACCTGCAATGCAGGGATTCAGAAAACTTCAGTGTGCAATTTTATTTTTTTGTTAACACTTATTTGATGCAAGTATTTCTCTTTGACTATTTCAAGTATTTAAAAATCTCTCCTAGGGCCTGTACTCATGCATTCAGAAGTCTGAAGTGGTCTTTCATAAATATATTGAACACAGTCTAAAGATTTTATATGTTCTTGGATTAACCTACAGTTAATCTTATTAGACAAAGAGCCAAGATTTTCAAGAATGAGTGCTAAAGCTATAACACTAAATAAGCCTAGCTCATTTAAAAAGCAACCCTGAAATTCTTCCTACTCCTCCATCCGTTTTAAAGTCACCAATAAGCACTAGTCAGACTGCAGAAAAACTGTTTCTACCAGCAGGCTTCTGAATATGCATAATGCAAATAAAGCTAATTACATTTCAAAAAATAATAATCTACGTGCAATTAAGATACTGGCAACATTTTAATGCAAAAAATTGTTTAAATATACTAACATCCTAGTCTTGGGATATCCAGTCAAGCTACGCAAAGAGATGTGTTTGTCCCTTGCATACTCCCAAATGTGGAAGTAGGATCAGAAACTGGATCTGGAAGAAAGGGTAAACAGCATGTTAGTTAAATTCACAGAGGATACTATGTTTGGAGATGTTGCAAACATTAGTGAAGACAAATACATAAATGACCTAGAGAGAAAATAAAATTAGTTTGGAAACAAAAATGTCTCATGAAAAATAACTTCAAACACTCAATGTAGAGGAAACATGAGGATAGGGGAAGAAAAAGTAAAATGAAAGAAACCTAGAAGCAGCAACAGTGGACAGTCAGCTTAATATTTGCATTCAAAAACAGTTTGGAGTTGCAGAGGCATCAAACAGAGCAGGGAAATTAAAGTTCTTTCTACAGTCTTTGAGCCAGTAACAATAGCCATCTCCCTGCACAATTGCCAGGGACTGAAAAATTCCCCTTCACTCCCAGCAAGTGGAAAGCTCTTCTCAATGGCAAATCAAGTTCTGCAGGAGGTAGGGTTTAATTTTTTTTAAGCAAAGTTAACATACGGTTAGCATAAGCCTACACAGCAGGTTCTTCCAGTACTTCTGCTGCTCATGGCTTTGTGCAGAACAGGAGGAAGCTAACAAAATGAATCCACTTTTACAGGTGCAACTCAACCTCGTATTGTTCAGATTTATTCATGTGGTCCTTGAGAAAAGAAACCAAAACAGCTAGTTCAACTACTAAAAAAAAAAAAAAAAAAAAAAAGAAAAAAGAATAAAAACCGTTCACCCTTTACTTTTGCCTTAAAGTTACCTTCCTGAGAATGATGTCCATTCATCCATCACGGTAGATGTCTGCACTATCCAGCTTTAAGGGCAAAGACAACAGGAGGAAAGAACTGACTCTACCTTTAGAAAGGCTACAAGAGCATCCCCAGCCACAGCAGCCACATAAATATAAATGCAGAAGTTTAAATAATCAGCATACATCTTCAAGGATTGTCAAGCCTTTGTTCTTCAGAAATACTTCCAGGCACAAACTAAGAACCATTTATTCTGCTTCACTCCCAAATTAACAGAATAGGCTAATTTTGCAGGATTTGTTACTCTCAGTAACAAAGCTTCCATGAGGCAACCATGTAGATGCTTTATACTCAGGGCAGTCCACAGATCAAAAAGGAAATTAAAAAAAAAAAAAAATCCTTTTAACAGAAGCCATCTTTCTGCCTATCATGTTGCTGACTCTTAGGACAAGCTCCAGCATGGAGGCTTGTGCTTCAGTTTATGCATATCATCATCACATGAAAACAGGAGACTGAAGGTTTTCCCTCCTCTTGACAACCGCTAAGGTACATGATTTCTGAAATAAGTCATCCTATGAACATCTACAGCTTCTGCTTGTGGTGTGATGGCAAGAACAAAGAAACAGTTCCTACCAGTCTGCCTCATCTTTGACAGAGACTGGTTAGTCCTGCATATTTCAATGGAGATTCAAACAACAGATTCTCAGGCATCCCTCAAGTCAAAGGCTCATGAAACACAGCTTTTAAGGGTATTGTAGTACCACTTTAAAGTAGTTCAAACTATAGGGACAGTACAGAACCAAGAACCACATCATCTCATTGAAGAACTCAATGCATTTTAGGAAGATGTGATGCTTTGGACATCACAAAAATTAATCTTTGCTTTTTGCACCAGGGGACCTTGGCAAAGTATCTATGTAATCTTTTGCCCCTTTTGAAGGATCAGTGCTAGCATGAGGCAAAACTCGTGGAGGCAAACTCCAATCAAGGCTACGGATTCAAAGCACAGTCTCATAAGCATATCTTTCAGCAGTAACAGCAGGTTTTGCAGCCCTTCCCTTCTCTGCTCCATCACTCGTACTGACCCCTGCACTCCATTAGTTACACTGGTACAAGTTCATCAGACTGCATAAGGGACAAGTGATTTTGCTCCCCCAACCCTTTTTAAAAAAAAAAAAAAAAAGTAGTAACTTCTCCAAGTTCACCTTGCATAAGAATGGCTGTTCAGGGTTAAGACACAGGTTTAACTAGCCCAGAATCCCAGTTCCAATAAGGGCAAAGTATAAGTAGCCACACAAGGGGTTGCCTTAAACAACACCATCATGAAAAGCATGCCCAGCAAATCCCAGAGTGCATCTGCTTAGGAACTAGAAGCGTAGCTACTGCTTAAGAGACTGTTCAAGAACAGAGCATGCACTTACTCTGATTTGTTAGATGTGTAACTGCCTTGGACTCCTTCTAAGTAAAAAACATGGGAGATGTGTATTACAGTGAAGATGCTGAAGAATCAAGGCCTATTAGAACAGAAAGAAGCTAGAGTCAACAGTACTATGGGCTGCATAGGTTTTTCAGTGTGCTGCTGAGAACAGATGAGACATACAGGAGCAGGCCAGATTCGTGCTCCTGCAGGAGAGACCACCACACGGATCACAAAGCTCCACTGGAAGGCAAAGGCATCTAGTGCTGAATGATCAAACAGATGTGTTTTGGGAATGGTTCTTATTCCAGTTCTCTCTCCTGAACACCGTGCTGCTCTGACATAGCCCTGTTGTGCTCCTTGGTCAACCATCAGAGTTGCTGGCTGACCAATCTCAGCAGATGAATTCAGCGCAAGTGCTGAACTGCCCTTAGCTCTACCTGATTTTTTGCCCTGGTGACTCCTGTTTGGAAGCAAGCCCTATGACAACTTTCAACCTTGTGTAAAGGCAAAATCCCTAAACCAGTAGCTGTGCTGAATATGCATCCTGACTGGATGACCACACAGAAAGCCCAGTCCAAACCTGCTCGACTCATACGTCTTGTGATCAACCCATGGATCCTCTGTGGTAGGGATTATTTCTCAGTGAAGAGGGAAGATACTGAACTAAAACAAGAATGCTTCACAGTGGTCTGGTGTAATGAGGGGTTGACTACCCTCGGGAGGTTCGCATGGCTAGAAATCTACTGCCTCTGCCATTTGGGAAAGCATTGGCCCTAAACAAGCTGATTCAGCACTGGCCCATCTCTCCAATTGACATCATAAACCTAAAGGTGTATGGTACCCTGGTAGGGATTGTTGTCATTTCCTTAAAGCCCAAATACACAGATCACCCAAATGGGTAAACAGAAACCCTTCCTTTAGGCAAACATTCAAAAGTGTGCTGACTCTACTCCAAAAGGAGAAGAATTAAGATAACCATTATGCTGTAGGAACCAGAAACAAGAAATACCTATGAGAACCACTACTAGGGGATATAGATTCAGCTGTTTTGATCTCTGGAAACCACCTTTTGCTGACAGCAACTAGTGATGATCCTAATGTCTCCATTACAGCATCAGTTAGTTTCTCTGTAATTCTCTGTTAATTTTATGAAGAACAAACACATTGGATAAAAGATTTTTATCTACTCACCGGAGACACACTGCAACTTGAGGCACATACACTAGCAAGGCAGCATCAAGAGCAGAATGAGGCTTGCCTGACTGAAGTGCTTCAAAAGAGGAAAAAAATTCAACAGCAGTAGAATGCGTGTGCATGTAAAATGTATGATTGCAAAATATACTGTGTAAATTGTTAATTACAAGAAGCAGAGTAAGAAGACTCAAAATTCCACAACTCACTTATCCCAAGTTACTAGAAGACAGATTACTGCAAACTGAAGGTTACTGTGAACAGGGAAATCCACTCTGCAGCATGTCTTCAATATCTTGAAGCTATGATTACTGATTACCTGGCACTTTAATCCATGATAAATCCACCTCTCCACTGAAAGGGCTGATCCCACTCATCCTCCCCACCCCCCAGATGCTCACTCATCTTGCATTTGCATGGTAACAAGACAAGATGGTTCAGGGATCAGTTCCCTGATCCAATCCACCATGCATCTACACAAAGTGAGGACACTAGCACAAAGATGGTAGTACGATTCACCACTCTCTGTAGCATTTTAAATCTACACTAGATTAAAAAACTACTGTGTAACCATAAATCATGTTTTTACAAGAAAATTCACTTCCAGTTCAATGCATCGCTTGGATGCGTATTCTATTTTTCTGTGGTGGAACCAAGATCTTTCCTGAAAGACCTTCTGTATTGGCCAGCATTAAACAACTGTACTCTCCCATACTGCTCATTGAGGTTAAATGACGTAAAATTGAGATTTCTCAGAAATTACCAGAGTTACTGCCCATACCTATATCTACTATAAATGCAACACAAATTCGCACAGTTTGGCAAGGTCTGTAGATGGACTTGCAGTTTCTTCAAAGTCAGGGTGAAATGCTTTATTACAGTTGCTCTAGCATAACCTCTCCTTTATTTAAAAGGGAGAAAAAGTCTACTGAATGTTTCCTGTAGTATCTTCTACACATGCTAGACATCAAGTTTAGGATATATAAACTACAATCAATAAATTTCAATATTTTCCACTAAAATAGTGATTTTGCACAGAAAATAATTTCACACCTTTTCAGAAATCTGACCCTCTACAAACTTGCTTACAGTACTGTGATGCAATATGGTTAAAAAAATAGATAGCATAATGTTTAACTTTATTCTGGAAAAAGAATAACTCATGGCTCATAAGCCAACAGTGGTTCTATTCAATATTCTTGAGAACCATTTTCTGATGTTGATTTCCTTAAAAGAAAGGTTCTCTGATGAATCTATCTAGGCAAATCTCTATGCTGTCCTAACCCTTAACTCATTAACTGAAAACAATAAGCTTTTAGAATATTTTTTCCAGATAACTTCTATTTGGCTTTTTAAGCTTAAAAAACAAAAAAAAACCAAGTCACAGAACCTGCCTGCCTTCTCCTACCAGTCTCTCCCCAAAGACTATCTCCCAAGTTTTATGCTAGAACTTTAAGAAGCAAAGGCTTCAAACAAATATACTTCTTTCTCTCTCATGGGAAGATAACAGGTACTTACCTGAAACTGTTTTTCACCTAGAGTGGGAAATATTTTGTCCATTTCCCAAAAATGCTTTAAGATGTATTTGGAAGACTATCAGAGTTTAGTCTGTAGTTCCAGTACCTTAAAACTAAATAGCCATGATTTCCCTTCAGACAGGTGTCTTAGTTATGCTTACCCCCACCCCATCAAAAAAAGAAAAAAGAAAAGAAAAAAAAAAAGAAAACACCCCACCCCCAAAAAACCAAACCAAAACAAAAGAAAACCCGGACCACCACACCACTAGGAACATCTATTTAAGACTATATTTTTATGCAAAGTTTATTTCATTGCTCTGGTTGACCTTCCATTTTTCTTGTCTCTGGATTTCACAAACATCTCTCAACTAAACTAACTATACCATTTAGTATGGCACTCACAGCTCACTTAATACAGAGGCAGAACAACAAAAACTTTTTAATTCTTTGTTTTAGATGCACCTTTACATTCCTTCAGTGGATTCAAACAAGGCAAGTAATTATACAGCTATTAAAGTTTATCATCTCCTTTTCTAAAAGCATTCTTTGTGAAGTTTGACCCTCATTTATGCTAAATCTGGATTTTCAAAAGAGACCTAGTTTTAGAGAGAGATTCATTTTCCTTCACTGGTTCCGAGAGGAAAGACTCTTGGGATATTTCAAGGCTATGATGTCCCATTAGCTCATATTCAGCTCTATCTCATCTACCTCCCCTCAGACCGAACTAACAGGGAGGAGCCACCTGAGTAAAAAAATGCATTACCAAGGATATTGCAAGTCTGTAGACAAGTATTTTGCATGTCATTTTGAGAATGAGAGTAAGCTTACGACCTTCTGTGAGGCCACCTGAAGCGAAAGATCATATTCCCAAGACCATCTGACTCATTCTGCTTTAGCCCCCAATCCTACACTGCATGTGGACTGACAGCACAGAGTGAGCTAGTTATTGCACTAACAGCCGAAGTCCATTTGCACGCTGGCTGCCATGCTGACAGAAAGCAGGAATTTGTCCACAGGAGAGCCTCACTTGTCACACCTCACCACCAGCTGCTCCAGCATGCACCAGTGCCCTCTCGCAGCCACTGCAAATAGACAGTTTGTAGCTCAGAGGCACAGGACCCCACTTGTACAGATTCCTCCACATACCCACATCCGTGGCTTTCCTTCTGGCCCACTCACAGCTAAGGTTCCACGCACCCTGCTCAGCCTAATCTAGGACCTCTCACTAAAGCCAAGGCTTATCAAACCCTGACTTCAGGATGCAGCTTACAAACAGACCCTGATTTAGCTGCACTGGCAAAACAATGGGGCAGCAAACCAGTGCTCAGAGCAAGAATTCTTGAATTTTTTTTTTTAAAGAAAGTTTTGCCACCACCAACAGAATCTCAAAACTATGCAATAAATTCAGCACACTTAACCCTTCAAGTCTGCCAGTACAAACCAGCTCTGAAATTAGCTCTGTCTGCTGCTTACAGGCAGAATCATGAAAAACCTCCTAGGCAGCACCATGGCATGCTGAGAGCAAAGATCTGCCTTAAAGATGAGATCAGAGAATCGCTCATCTCTTCCCCCAAACTGAATATGAAAGAACTATTCCTCTTCCCTTACAGCAATGGAAAGCCCTCCAAGTTCCAGATAACAGGACAGACAGGAAAGAACATCAAGCAGGATTTAGGGTTAGGATGCTGAAATGCCCACGAGCATGATAAGCAGAAGGTGCTGGTTTCTTCGGAACTAGTGTTTTTTCATAGACTTTTTTTTTTAAAGTAGGTTTAGTAGTTTTAGTCCTGGGGCGAAAAAAAAGAGAAAAGTTTCCAAAAATAACTGCTTACTTTCTGAAGTTTGTGAGGTGTCATCACAAGCGCATTTAGCTGCTAAAGTTCATCAACATGCCAGTAAGTATAGACCAAAGCAGCTGTGATCAACTTCTCCCTACATGCGTTCCCCTCCACCATCTCCCATTATATATAAAGCTGCATAAGGCATTTCCTATCCTAGGGGCAGGAGCAGTCCCTGAGCTACAAGGAGTTGAGAAAATTTAAAGCCCTATTTGCTGTTCTTATTTGGAGCACAAAATTCAGTTCAAAGTACAAGCAGCAGGAAGATACGAATTCAAGATTAGTCACAGGCAAACAGATGATTTAGGAACAAGAACCAATCTGCTTGTTATAGGCAAGGAGTGCAGCCTCCATGGCAAAGTAGACTACAGTTCTGCAACATCTTTAACTTACAAAGTCAATTTTTAATCTGATTTGAAACTGAGTAACTTGTTGAGCAGAGTAACCTCTGAACTCTATATTCAATTTTGTACTGTTAGCGTGCTCAGTCTGTGACCTCAGCTATGGTTCTAGTAAAATAGAGTGAGCTGGAAGAGTTGTCAGGATGGAGACTATTTGGGCTTTGATACCGAGAACAGCAGTGCACCTAGGGATTACCAAACAGCTTAGTGTCCATTCCATACTTCAAATATCTTCTAGTCATTAAAATAAATAAACCCACGTCCTCTTGAGACCAGAAAGGAAGTTTACCTGTTGTTTCAGGGTATCTGCCAATGCACGGCATGGAGACTACATCAGTTCACGCTCAAACCCGTGTATTCAAAGTTCCCTTCACAACCACGTAAGGGAGGAGTGCTAATGAAATCTTTAGATCCAGCACAAACTCTGTAGCAGGAGTTTGGTCTTCACAGCAAGGTTCTTGGGAGGGAAAATACAGAAGCCCCGAGTACAGGGAGTGCAACACTCAAAACAGACCTACTTAACACCACTCTAACCTTCTTCCAGAAGTTAGCTTTCAAGTTGAAGTTTTCCAGGGTTAGCCTCCTCCATGATAGCCATTTTTGGATAAAATACACTTTTAAACAGTTAGGTATGAAAAGAGAAAGGAAAGATAAAACTCAATCCTAATCTAATAAATTACTAAATATCAGTTCACACTCCTTTACACCTACAGCCACTTTGGAAAGGACAAACAGCCCTTGTTTGCAAATCATTTAGAGCAGTAATTTTCAAACTGTGGGCTCCTGAAAAGCATAGACACCACACAACTTAAACTATTGGCAATAGCCTTGTTTTTCCACAGTTGCTTCTTGCCAACTCCAGGTTGAAAACCACTGATTTAAGAGAGCCCTGGCAAACCACAGTTCTCTCAACGGTTTAGGCTTGTTCAAGAGATAAATACGGCATTCCAGCTGAATTCAAAAGATCATACGCAAAATGGACCTCTGCATGGCCTGTCTCAACTGAGCACTGAAGCCGTTCATTCCCAAATCACTGCACGTCACTCAAGAAAAATTGCAGAGGCAAGACCAAGGGATTAGATTTTGTGAAGAGTTTACAAAAATACTCCTGTAAGATATGAGAACTAGGTTCTCGTAGCATCTTACTATACAGTTCCAGATGATTACATTTTTATTACTTTCTATGAATGCACAGGATGACATGGAGGACAGAAAAGTATAAAAAACCAAGAGAAATGTGCGGGCAGTAGTTAAGCATTTAACCAAAAATACCAAAATTAGTGTTATACTCGCTGTAATTTTGTCCCCCTAGTATAAGTTAGAATAACCTAAACATTCATGGGAAACTTTTCAGGGAAAAAGTTACTTTTTTTCCCTCCAAGAGACTTTGACACTTCATTTTTACAAAGGCTGGGTACACTTGTCTTACACAACACATTTTGAAGTATGGATACTCATCTAAACCTACACATAACCAACATTTCACACTTTGTTTTTCCCTCACACTTTTCCATCCTTCACTCAATCTTGTAATATTTTGAAAGACAGTAAGCTACAGTATGCAGATAAATGATAACCACTAAGGTCACTGAAGCATTCCACTTCCAGTTGAACAGGAGCGCAACTTTTCCAAAGGACACTTAAAACCAGCAAGGGGCACTCCCCTTACTTAGCAGGGAGGTCAATTAGATCAAGAAACAATCATCGAAACAAAAGTGCAGAAGTTTTTTCTATGAGAAGTTTTCCTCACTGCCTGTTTTGGAAGTGAAGACTATCAGATGGCTGTTTTTTCCATAAGAAATAAGTAAGACCCTCGCGAGAAATCCCAGAAGAGAGGTTATAGTATCATACAAACCTAAGTTTCACTAATCACTTCAAAATATAAAAGAGAAAGCTAGCGATAAGGTAGCTGTGCTCCTCCTTTTCTAAAGGATGTAAATGGAATCACTGCTTTAAGAAGATTGCTTTTAAGTTTTCTTAGGTCACAAAAGGAAATGACCTCCATGCTTGCCTATTCTCTTGCTTTTGCAGAGCAAAATGGAAGTGTCCACCTCTGCAAAAAGTTTTCTTCACGCACAGGCTACAATGGCCTGTTTTCAGAAACACATCTAGAGATCATGACAAAGCATCACCTAGAAAGCAGCTTTCATCACTTTTGCCACAATTACGAGTCTTAACCCAGGAGATAACCAAACTTGAGACAAGGTCTGCTATAACACTAGCTTATCTTCAACTTGTTCACAAAAAGGACAAAATAACTGCCAAAGAAGCCAAGAGCCAAGCAAGCCAGTTTGCTATGAGCATTTAAACAAAGCCAATCCATTTTGTGTATTCCAATATATTTATACATTTCTTAAGAAGCCCAAGACTGCAGGAGACAAGGCACAGGCTGAGAGGGCTCTTCTGGCCACAAGACTCCCTGGTTGAAGCGTACAAGCACATTACTCTGACTAATCTGTGGCTACCCCACGACAAAGTTTCAAAACTGACCCACATGTTTGTCCACACATTAAGCACAGGCAGAGTACACAGGAGCTCTGTGTATATGAATTGCTGTGGAGAGTTTAAGAGCTGCAGGACTAGCCTGTCCTTGCAAGGCAGGAGGCTGAACTCAAAGTTTATTACAATCGTAACATAGCAAGCTGCCACCTGTCACATACATACAGTAGCAAAGGGAGCCAAACAGCACATTGCTACAGACTAATGACTGACACCACTATGTGCTCAGGAGAGCAGGGTGAAGAGCATTAGCGTTATGTACTGGCCTGGAAGTATTAGAGTGGGGAATTGCAGGCTGTGGGCTGAAACTTTCACATCCTTTTGTTAGTGTAACCAACAAAAAAAGAAATCAAGAAATGAAGAACTCCGTAGCTCGACTACCTGTTCCTCTTCCTAGTCTGCCAGTTACTCCACTTTCGAAACGTGACCACCACCCTAGCCTAGTAACAGCAGAGGAGGGCGAAAGACCACATCAGAGAGACTCATCTACGCAACTCTCTCCAGCTAGATACTGAAATGTCTGTACTATAAGCGTACACAAAAAATGTTCAAAGAGAACCAGGAAATTTTTCATTAGTAAACTCAACTCAAGAGTTAAGATTGCCTGGTGGCCTCTGATGTCTTTCCACACTGCTAGATTCAGCTTCTGAAAGCTTCCTTTGTTAATGAATACTAGGCTCTTGTCCAGTCCTCTTTTCTCCCCCTCTTCTCCCTCCCATAAAATATTATGGTCCTCAGGGCATAAGGAACATCCTTTGTCTCCCTGCAAGTCTTCCCTGTGCAGCCACTTTGCCGCTGCTTCTGGAAAATGCAACAGGAGTACCATCTTTTCTCTTCTCTGTAAGAGGAGTGGAAAAAACAGATGGAGACATCATCTAATAGCAATTTTACTATGTAGGAAGTGGTGTCCTGCAGAAATGTTGAGACACCATAACCTCCACCTCATCTTTCATGTGCTGGCAGCGTTGATGTGTAACTTAAATTTCCTACTCAGCTTTGAGAGCTGAATTTTTTTGTCAACTCACCATAAAAGAAGACGATACTACACAGCATACAAGGCAAACTAAATCTGAGGTAAAAGGTAAATCACTTGAAGATGTCCAGAGAGATAACAGTACAGCGTTCTTCAAGAGAAAAAGAAAGAAGCTGAGGCCACATGGATTTATCGGAGAGAACCGAGGAACCCCAGAGGCCTGCAGAGATACTGGGGAGAGGTGGTGCAAAGCTGCAATTTATTAATGGAGGTACTGGACGAGAGCATCCAATGTGATTGGGAAAGCAAAGCCCACAGTTCCTTATCAGGCAGAGAGCGTGGTATAACCCACAGCTCTTTGAAGAGGGAGAATGAAGCAATCTTCCTGCTACTGTAAGTGAACATGATGCATGCAGAAATTAGCACTTATTCAGCAAAAGACAACTTGGATTTGTGCATGTGTGATGATACCAGTTGAATAGCCTCGACTCTTCATTCTCTGCCTCTCCATCCTCTGCAGATGTTGTAGCCGAAAAAAAAAAATTATTGTTTTCCAGTCAGGTCTAGTCAGGGAACTGATTCACCAAGCTGCCACACATAGTTGTGCCAGCACAGAGAGGACTATTTAAGCCAGCTTAGGCAGCACTGCTGTCAAACATAACCACAGTCTGTAGTGCAGTTACAAGACAGAAGATGCAAACTAAAAAACTCCCTGCCTTTGGAGGAGGCTATTCTGCTCTCCTCTCCCCTTCCCTTCACCCCACGGACGTGATCCCATCCAGTGCATTAGATGAGCTCTCCTGCTCATCTCATTCCTCGCTAGGATGACTCAGGTTACTAAGCATCACCAGAAGATTAGCTGGTTTTGCAGAGTCTTCTGTCAGTTTAGTAAAAACAAGCACTACCACCCCTTTTGGCCAGAGGCAGAGCCAAGATTGGCTCAGCCCATCCTGTCCAACCCTGCCCTCAGAAAATCCCAAAAGTTTTGTATTTCTCAGAGAATTAGAAATACCCATTCCAGCAACCTTTGAGAAACAAAGCTTCATCCTCTTAAGAGTGAAAACATATATACATAGGAGGGTGAGGAAGAGGATTGGAAAGTCCCCTGTAAAATACTGCAGTAGTGTCCCCTCTGCCCCGATCGGTATGACAGGGCTATCTTTCTTTAACCCTGTTAAATGCCTGGTTTTCCTCAAGCCTTGCCTAAACTGACTTTTAGGAAGTACTCTCATTGTTATTTTACATTAGCCATGAAAGAACACAAGTTCTCAGACAAAAAAGAAAAAAAAAAACACCAAAAACACATGACTGCTTGTCTGGATGTAAGATAGCTAAGATGGCAGAGCATTAAGCCATTTAAGTACTATGCAATAAGGATTTAGACAACTGAGCACAAGAATTGGGATTTTGTATCATCCATTCTTAAAGTGCAGTTATTGTATTGCTGTACATAACAGTATTTGGATTATCATCAATATGCGACACAAACTGTCAAAAAATGGCTTAAAAATTTCAAACAGTCCTTCAGGTACTCTTTTAAAATGGTGCCATACCACAAAGCTGTAGATCTTTAGTATATATATCTTGATATAAATACTACAAAGATTTTATCTAGGTGGATGTGGACTATTTCCTGCATGCACAGAATGGATTACTGTAATTCATTTTCAGAAGTTCTATTGAAAGTGGATGAACTCTGAATGTCATTAGCTCTCCGTTAAAAATTAAGTCAAAAACCCCTATACTTCCCGCAGGATGAACATGTCCCAAGAAGGAAACCTCCCACCTTGCAGTTATAGTTATTACTTCACACAAATTATAATAGATTTTTGTTGAAATGTGAAACAAATCAAGTGATTTGGCCTAGTCCAAAATTTCATGTCACAGCTACCAGAAGAACTCAAGATGGTATAATACAAAGTGATTATAAACATTTTTTTGAGTATGCTTTTGTTTGGTTTACATCGTCCCTGTCAGGGTAGAAGGTATTCTTCATTTGCAAATAGGGAAACAAGGGCAAATCTGAAGTGATTTATGGAGAATCCAAAGAGATATTTCCAACAGATCTAGATTCATCCCCCACAGTTCAACTTCTACTGTTCTTCAGATGCATACCATCCTTCCATGTACATTTAAAGTAAAGCTAAATATCAAGCTGTAAATTTCACTCCTTACAACTAAAGATTTTTATGTTTAAATGACAGCTGCCTCAATTTTTTTCCTGGCATAACTTTGTCATAAAAGGGTAATTCTCCCTCCTTGTATCCATCCTGCCAACAGGCAAAAATGTTTGTCTGTAGATCAGATCTTCTTGAACAAGACTTCAGCTACTATACTGTAAAGTTTCTGTACAATGGATTCATATTAATAAAAAAAGCCACAAGCTGCATCTACATTACATGCAGGTTGAAATAAGGCAAATAGTACCACTTGGACATTTGCTGGGGACATACCTAAACCAGATACCAGTTTAGAATAGCCCTACATTCAAACTTTTACTTCAGCACTTACTTTAACTTGCTTTTTATTATTATTTTTCATCAACATCAGGGCTAGAATAAGCTTTCTCATTTTGGAACAAAGAAATACAATCTGCCCTTTGAACTAGAACTACGTTAAACACATGGAGACTCAAGCCTACTTCCAAAACAATGAGATAACACGTCTAACAGTTTGGAACCAGCAGCTAATTCTTATCACATACAGGCTGGAACTATACCCAAGCAATAATCAAGATAAGAAAATGTAATAAAGATTTCAGAATTATTCAACTGTTATACACCTTCTCTTGATTAATATTAGCTTTTAATACTTCCTGATGTATATTTCTTCCACAGAATCCACACTTTAGTCCTAAGTATCTAAGGTCACAGAAGACCACCACTATTCAACAAATTAGTACACAGAAACAAATCAGGTACTTAGGTTGCAGAATTTCACCAGCAACAATAATTAAAAAAAAAAAAAAAGGAAATTACTTTAGCTTATTTTGACAGCTTAAGAGTAAAATTAACAGCTAAGCAGCATCTCAATGAAACACTGACAGAGCTCAATATGATTGGAAATCTTATGTGAATGTTACAAGTTTTCCCTTTAAATCATGATTTTGCTCCCAAAACTAGGATCACTGCTGAAGAGAACTAATACATTCCCTCCCTGCCCCCACCCCCCCAACAGAGGCTGTAATTCAGTCAGGGAGTCTCTAAGAGTACAGCTAATATTTAACAAATGGCCAAGCATCACCAGCTAGTAGAAATGCATGCGACCACCTCAAACTATCACTCCAGTAACCACACAGCATTGCAATGCTATTACTGCCTGTATAAAAGGTGTCAGGAGGGTTTCAGGGATCTGTGGGTTCTCTCCTCCCTCAAACTCCCCATTCCTTAGCTGACCTGATCTCATCAACCATTTCCAATTCAGCAAGTGTCTGAACAGCAGGTGACTGGAGGCTAGGAGAGGGAAAAAAACAGTTAAAAAAATAAAATCATCACATACATTTGTCTCTAGCTATCTGCTTTTGGCCACTGAGAAAGACGCTAACACTCAAGACAGGTACAGAGAACACATATGTCGGCACCAAATAGTTATCACCTGGCATATTGTGTCTCTAGAATCAAAGTTCTACCAGGGCATCAAGACACGGTACGCCACTCCCGACCACCCTGCTACACTGTGGTTCAACAGCCCAACACATCTCACTGCAAAGAGATCTTAGACACCCCTTCTCCACACTTCCCTCCACCTCCGGGCCATGGCATGCTGCTCCCTCAATTGCATCACTGCATCAACAGAAAGGCTCACAGACCTGTCCCCCACCAGCCGCACCACCTCCCTCCCCCCTCAAAAAAGGAGCTTGAAATGCATGACAAGGAAGGTTTAAGCCAGATCAGTTCCCTGAGCTAAACTCCCACAAAGCGCTGCGCTGGCACAACCGAAGGTGCAACTCTGTGACAGTTCGAGATGATCTGTATCTCTGCTGCTGCATTCTCACTCTTTTCCTTTCCACCAGCTACGCATTCTCACCCTCTTCCTTGTGCTAGCACTGGTATTTGCTTGACCCAACAGCCAGCCAGTTCAGGGAGCTATACTAGCAGAAAACTATTCTACACCCTCCAAAAGACGGTGTTTTCTGCTAGCATAGCTGCCCTGAATTTGCTCCCCGTGGGCAAAGAAGGTCCTTCAGCCCTCCTGTGTTTTTGCTCCCCTCGAGAGCACAGCTTAGTTTGACAAACTGTCATGAAGCCACAGTCCAAAAGAGCGGCCTATTGCAGAAGCAAGAAACAAGAGGGGAAAGTGAATTACTTAAGCCATTTTTATTGCCAAATGCACTAGTTCAAACCACAGGCTTTATTTTTTCTGACTACCACACTGTGTGGTATTAGAATGACTTTTCAGGGAATGATGCTAACATAGAGAACCCCACACACCTCAGATTTACTTTCAGAACTAAATATGAATGGATATTTCTGAACTAACAAGAAGGATTTTCCCATACTCCGCTTCCCTGTATTTATCTATCGGTATTTATTACAGGAAAAAATTCTTGGAAGACTTCTACATACGGCCAAGGTGAAACAGAACATTACATCATTTAACAGGTCAACCTCCAAAATCTCAAGGAACATTGTCAAAACTCACTTAAAAAGACAACAGAGATGTATTTGGGGCAAGGGGTTAAGATCACAGCATAGTTTCAGCTGGACATCGTGGGCTAGTGCAATAAACCTTTTATAACTGTGAAAAAAAATATCAAAAACAAAAAAGGTAACAATTAACACATCTACATGACCCAACAATTTATGCAAGATTCATACTAGGAACAGGGCAGGTCCCAAGATCTCATAAAGCTGATCAATTTGAGGCTGAAACTATTTATGACTTAGTACCATCAAGATAAAAGTCACATAGGACTGTTACACTTTGGACTTTTTTTTTTTTTTAAATGGTTTTGTACTTTACCTCCAAAAAATCCCAGTCAACTCTGTGCTTAACAGTGTTCACAGTATCTTTTGTTAAACACACACAGCGGGACTTTCACAGACAGAAACCTTTTGGAGGAACAAAACATATATCAAATTTAAGCATGAGGAAGAGATACGGAAGGGATAGAGGACAAAGCAACTTCTCCAGAAGCTGGCAATTTAAACGGCTTTAGGGAAGTGGAACAGGGTGTGTATAAATGGGGGTGGCAGTGGTGTTTGTTTTAAGTTTTAGCACTTAGGGTTGCTAAGAACTCTAATAACGTAGTGTTTTCATTGAGTCTGTAGATAACACAAACTTCTCTAGCTACCCAAGATTTTCCCAAAGAGCAGCATAATGCACAGACTCAATTCTCGCATTTCACTCCAACACAAGATCTTCAACAGTAGCTTTGAAATGGTCCTTTTTTTTTTTTTCCTCTCCACCCCCCCCATTTACTCCTCACAGCTATCTGGTTAAACTCTGTGCAGCAGGACAGCTCCACTGGAAGATCCAAGGACCCAATGACAAAGCAGCAGGGACCGAGAGGCAGACAACATGACATGCTGCAAGTAGGGAGTTTAGAAAGGACTAGAACAGGTGATCCCCAGCAGCTGAGGTAAGAGGAGATGAGAAAAGGGGATAGAAATAAAATAAATCTGGTTCAAGCAGAGGTGGAAGCCAACAAAATGTTCCTAACACGGCAAAGCTAGAATCAAAATAAAACCCCATAAACTGGATCTAGAAGCATCACTAATTGGTTGGAAAGAAAACCCAGCACTTTTGTGTAGAAGCTGAGTTTCTCAGCAATGTATTGCCCTTGAATCGCTTTATGCTTAAAACAAGTTAATTGCTCACATTAATCTGGAGTTAACAAGCATCTAGTGCACGCTTTTATATTACAGAAATTTAAACATTTAGATGAAGCCAAAAATATATACGGCAGCAGTTACAACTCCTGGTGTAACCAAAAATGGTGTTTCAAATCCCTGATAATGAACTAGGATGCTGAGCTAACTGACAATAAGAGGTTTAACTCTGCACACAAGGAACTAAAGTGAATCTGTGAATGTTATTACAGATTACCTATGCTGAGCAGTCACTGGCAGATTATGGCCACATTTGCATATTTAAAAATAAAATGAGGATTTGTGCTCAATTAAAAGCAGGAGGCCAAACAAGAAGAGACATACCAGTGTTCCGGTTACACATTTTTAAGATTACTCTGGAAGTTCATAGTCTGCTGTTGTCAAACCTATTTTACTATCTTTGCAGACACCCACCGAATTCCTGGCCTAGAGCTGGCGTTTATGTGTATTTTGGGACTCGGAGAAAAGGCCTCGATTCCTCACTAGGGAAAGAGAAAAGGGCGAAATCTGTATTTTGAATGGAGAAAGTTACTCGAGATGAAAGGGCGTCGGGGACTTCTTTTTCAAAAACCCCAAATATTCAATTGCAAGGAGCCTGCATAACAACAAACGCGCACAAGAGAGGAGGAGGGGAAAAAAGGGGGGGGGGGGGGGGGGGGGGGAGAAGAGAAAAGCAATCACACATCCTTTTAACCCCCGCGGCCCCGCTCCGGATTCACGGCGTCAATCCGGCACCCCGATCCACAACTTTCCGCCGGCCCCGCCACCGCGCTCCCCCCCTCCCCAAGCCTCCCCCCGCTGCTTCTCCCGCTGGGGCGCGGGGCGGGCGCGCCGCCGCCGGCTCCGCGGCCTCCCCTCCCTCCCTCCCTCCCGCCTCGCCTCACGGCGGCAGGCCGGGGGCAGGCGGGCCGGGCCGGGCCCGCCTCGCCTCCCGCGGCGGCGGATGGGCAGTGACAGGCGGGCCGCTCCCCGCCGGCGGGCGCGGCCCCAGCCCCGCCGTAAACAAGTTTGAAGGGGCCGCGGCCGGGCCGGGCGGGGAGGAGCGGGCGCGGCGCTGACAGGGGCCGCACAAAAGGGCAGGGCAGGGCAGGACCCCCCCCTCCCGGCTCCCTCCCCGGCGAAGGGCGGGGCCCGGCCCGGCGCGGCGCCGCTCGCCTCACGGCGGCGGGGGGAGGGGGGCGGGCCCGCAGGCCGCGGCGCCGCTCGCCTCACGGCTCCCCCCCCCCACCCCCTTCCCTCCGGCGGAGCCTCCCCCCGCGGCCGCCGCCGCCGCCGCCGCCGGGCCCGGCCCGGCCCGGCCTCCCCGCCGCGCCGCCGTCCCTCACCTACACAGTGAATGAGCTTGTGTCGCCACGAATCGAGCTGGTGGCGGACGCCGCGCCTCTCGATGGAGCACTGCTGCCGCCCGCACGGGCTCGCCATCTTCTGGGCGGCGGGCGGGGGTGGGGGCGGCGGCGGGCACGGCCAGGGGGGCAGGGACGGGAAGGAAGGGCCGCGCGCCGCGCCGCGCCACGCCCACCCGCCGTCAGCGCCCGCCTCGCCGCGCCACGCAGGCGCCGCCGTAGGCCGCGCCCCGCCCCGCCCTGCCGCCGGCCCCTTCCCGCCGCGCGCCTGCGCCCGCGCGGCCTCCTCCTCCTCCGCCCCCGCCCGCCACCTGCCCGCACGTGCGGCGCCGCCGCACCCGCCCGCTGGGGGGCGCTGTCCGTCCCCGTCCCCCCCCCGCCCCCGCCGCCTTCCTCCCGCGAGCGGGGCCGCGCGGCCTGTCGCCGTACCCCGGCGGTAGCCGCACCCCGGCCTGGCCGCAGGCTGCGGCCCAGCGGGGCCTGCCGCCCCTGAGCGGCCGTCCCTCCCCTGAGGGGACGTCGCACCCCTGAGGGATAGGGATCACCGTCCCCTGAGCAGCCATCCCTCCCCTGAGGGGATGTCCCACCCCAGAGCGGTCGCTGCCCCTGAGGGGACATCCCGCCCCTGAGGGATCACCGTCCCCTGAGGAGAAATCGCACCCCTGAGTGACTGTCCCTCAGGGAACATCTCACCCCAGAAAGGTCACCATCCCCTGAGGGGACATCCCGCCCCTGAGGGAGCCACATAGTTTTCTGTCAGGAAGAGCTGAAATCTCCTCGTCCGCTCCACGGTGTAGTTAAAAACACCAGGTCTATTGGTGGCCATGATGAAAAGGAAAGACACCCGGCTGCGATGGCCAAGAGGCCTCCCGATACTGATCCCGCAGCGACAGCTCCCCGGCACAACCACCTCCGGTGTTTTAGCAGTGTCCATTTACCCTTCAGCCTTACACCACAAGAACAAAGACCTCCCTCCAGCGTGAGCTCAGACATTGTAAGGGAGCTCATGATGCAACACCACCGTTTCTGATGGCAAGCGGTGAGCGCGTTGATAGGCAAGGGAAGGCGTGGTAGTGCCTGGTGCCTGTGCAGGAGCAAAACATCAGCACCAGCTTTCTGCAAGCTTGGGGGATGAGCTCGAAGAGGTGAAATGTCTTACCCCAAACCCTGCCGCAAGGCTAGATACGAAGCCCAGGAGTCGTGACCTTTATTCCTCCACCCTAACCACCGGAGCCATTACCCTCACCTTGCCAAGCCACACACGATTAGGGAGTTTGAAAGGCGGAGAGGTGAAAGCTGGCTGTATGCAGATGTGATAGTAGGATGTCCCAGATAAGATATTTCCTGTGGAGATAAAGAAATGTTTAAGCCGCTGTTCAGGTGCAGTCACAGCTGCAGTAAGCCAGTTGTCCTGTTCAAAGGGAACTCCGAGAGGCACAGAGCAGGCTCTTGGTGCATGTAGGTAGGAGAGCAATGAGCCTGTCCTACAAAAGGAGACCAGGACAGCTCCGTTTGGCTAGTCCAGAAAAGGAAAGCAAAACCGAGATGTGATTGCTCTGCCAGTGTACTGGGGAAGCTCTAGTGAGGAAAGGCTGTAAATTCCAAGGAAGGGACAGAGCTATCTGAAGCCCAATGGTAGCATAAGGAGAGATTATTAATTGGCTCTTAATGCCCTCGTGGAGAAAGTCAGAGGATGGTTTCTAACTGTAGGAGGTGGAACTTCCCAGAGCAGACAGCAACCAGAGTAGCAAGAGGCAAAAGCCCGTTTCAAGATGCAGATTCCTTGTGGAGAGGGCAACGTGAAGCTTGTTTTCACGAGCAGAGCGGACAGGTTTAGTGACCAGGGAATCCCAGTCCTGGTTTGAAAGCCATTAGCAGTGGAAAGAAGGAAAGCATGACTTATGGAGAATTTCTCTGCTACAAACAGCGGGAAAGCTCTTTGGGCACCTCTGCTCAGGAATGATCCCCTTAGCTGCACCTCACTCCAGTTGCTGGTGATATCCTGGTCTTCGTTCCACCTCTTTTTCAGTGTGTCAAGCCATTAAAGTCTACGTGTCTCCATTTCCAGAGTCCTTGTGTTAGCAGTGGGGAATCTTTCCTTCCACTCAAAGTCCAGACATGCCTCTTGCTAGAGCCAGTTCAAAAGTCTGTTAGGCTCTGTACTAACCACAGAAGAAGCACTTCTTCCCCGAGAGGTAGATGATCTAAACAGAAGGACTGCAACATGAATGCTCTAGACTCCAGCAGGGAACTTCTGTCTGCAGTCTGGGTGGTGGCTAGAACAGCGGGTGGACAAGCTGCTAGAGAGGCTAATGGTTGCTGACCTTGCATCTTATCAGTCCAGATACACCAGGACTAGTGCCTGCCCACTGTGGTCTTCACAAGAGCCTTCCTGCAAATTCTTCCTTGCAAGATCCTTCTCTTGCTCCGATGCCCACAAAATAAACTTGGCAGTGGTGAGCTTGCTGGCAGCATGGCTATTGGCCATCAAGCTGTTACTATCTCCTTATTTCTTCTGCACTCCGTTTGCATCCCTGCTGTGACAGGCAACTGGGTCATATGTTGCTGGTCTTAAATTTATCAATCTCCATTTCACAGCAAGTTTGGTTTCTTGCTACTGCTAACTACTTTCAGGAGGCTTCCCCCAAATTTCCCTTCCCTAATGGCTCCTAACATACCAGTGGTCCATGTTGCCCAAACCACTTACACCCAGGCAGTGCCGAAGTGCTCTTTTAAGCATCTTTTCTCCCCGACCTTCCCCTAACACAATTCGGTGCACAGCCTCCACGTGGCCCTCCTTTTTCTAGGGTGGACAAGATAAATTTCCGTAGTTCCTCCTTCTGTGGCAGTTTGACTATTGCCCAGATGGTATTAGCTGTCCTTCAGTGCGCCTGATGGGTTTTGAACATACTTTTCTTGATCAAGCATGAACAGAATTAGGTATGCTTTTCCACAAAGCGCGCCTGCCCTCTGGAGAAAGTACCTGGCCTGAAAATCACATTCTACAACTTTGACTCGTGAGCCTTGGTGGCTTTAACTGTTCTGGTTGTGCCCTGCAGCTCTATCATCTGCCCTGTGGCTGGAGGTTAGCACTCCCATGGGGCAGAGCTAGCAGGAAGGAAGCGTGTGCTGGCTGGCACATCTTGCTGTGGTTATACTATCTCTAATCTTGACCCCCAAGCACTTACTAATAGAGAGTTCCAGTTTTCTTGTTCTCTTTTTTGCAATCCTCTGTTCCTAGGCTGATGGTTTGATAGCAAAATCTTTGAGATAGCCCCACATTTCTATTCTGTGCTGGTGCAGCATCTACCAAAAAGCTTCTCATCTCTGACTGGGACATGTATGAGAATTAATTCATTTTCCAAACCCTGCTGTCCCCCCAGGGCTAATCACAGACTGTTAGCGTGATAAATACCAACAATTTGGATTTCTTACCCACCGCCAAAGCAGAGAGGAAGAGGATAAGGAAAGCATGAACCAGAGGATCCAGTACATAAGGCAGGAGAAGGTGCTTGAGAGCTAGAGGAAGGGAACGGTCCTGTAATCTAAAAAATGGTTTAATTCCACAGGCCTCCTGTGGGGAAGGGCAAGCAGAGTGTCAAGGTCCGCTTAAAAAAAGGGCAGCAACATCTGGAATCGCTAGCCAAAACTTTTGTGTTCAGAGGGATGGAGAAGAAGGGTGTAAAGAACAGTGGGACTGGCCTCAGGAGACCCATCAAGAGCAACAGCTAAGTGAGCAATCATGAACATACCAAGGCGGCAGCAGATCTAACTTGATCCCAGAATGAGGCTGGACCAGGTCTGATACACCAGAGCTTGCACCATGCTGCCACCAACACCATCAGACAGTTTTGTTCAAACCAAAGTGGATCCACCGTTTTCTTGGCCAACACCATCAGCCGGCCCCAGCAGCCATTCCTCTGCTCGCTCCTGCAAACATCTCAGCACAAACTCACTAGCTGGGACAGAGCTTCGGCCTCCCCCTACTTCCCCACCAGCTGTGAGACTTGCTGCAGTGGGAGCTTTGTTTTTCCCCTGTTTCACAGTGGCTCCCCTTTGATGTTAATTGTTTGCAGGCAAAGCTTAGTGGAGAGTGTAGCTGTTCTCTGGTTCATCTGCTGGTTACTACTGAGCTGCCCAGACCAGTGGAGAAAATGCTTTGATGTTAATGAGCTGCAGACAATTTCACTTAACACCAAGCAGGGCCTGGCATCTCAGAGGTACGACTTTCAAGGCAGATTCTACAGCAAGTCTCTCCAACATCCGTTTTGCCATAGGAACAGAAAATACTCAGAAAGACATTATAGCAGAAACCTGTCTTCTCACCCGGTCTTGCACCAGCCCCAGAGATGCCAGAGGCAGGGAAGTAGCAGGAATAAAAAATGACCCCATCGAATTGCATGGCCTTTATGGGATTCGGTGGAAGCATAATTTACCCCCTCGCCCTGTAAACTGCCTGCCTCTCTGGTCCTGCAATACGAATACACAGAAATGGGAGAAGGGGATGGACTGCAAATTGCTGATTTGCAAGAGACTGGTTCCTGTGTGGCTGGTGCTCGCAGCAACCCCGTTCTGAAAGTGGCACCTTCTCCAGCAGCACAGCAGATGTCTGAACGAAATGGGCCAGCTGCAGTGAAGTGAGACTTGCACAGGCAGCCTCGGACTATCCTCTTTCTTAAGTGGATATGCCAGCAAAACACTTTTTTGTAGATCTGTGACAGGCAGCAGCACGCTGCCAAGTGCATGCAAGCCTACAGGTCAGCGATGGGTCCCCTCAGAGACAGGGTACGAAGGAGCACATGGACGTGTTGCAGCTTCCCTGGGTTCAGTCAGCCTTTCTCGTGGGCCCCAGACAAGGAGGTTGGAACTCCTCCCTAGGGTAGCACCCCACGTGCTCGAGGGAGAACCCAGATTAGGCAGAGCTCCTGCTGTGGAGAGATGGTGTGGGAAGCAGGGAAAGGTGAGAAAGAAATCTGCCCAGTGGAAATGTGAGGTACCGCAGTCCCAGGAAGGCAGAATTGCATCACAAGTACGAACAAAGACAAGTGAGAAAAAAGGCACAAATTCAATTTTGTAACACTCTGCCAGTCATCAGCAAAGTGTATTTACCATATCACACAAACTCTGCTTCTATCCACACACTGTGAGCTTTTGAATGAAGAAGCAAGCAACCCAGTCCTCTGGGGAGCCCCCAGCCAAGCAGAACCAAACAAAGACTACGTCCCGTCAAGTAGAGCAACAAATGAGACCTCACTGAAGGTTAAGGAGAAACATGCCTTCTTCTGAGGAATGTGGCTTAATTCCAATATATTGCCTTTGTTAAATGATTTATAGTAACGAGAGAGAGATATTATCTTCTCAGTTTTCTCGCCAGGACAGGATTGTTCCCTGCAGCAAACTTTGGATTACAAAGTTAAAATAATGCAAGCCAAGACCTAGTGCTTGTCCCAGGCCCATTGCAGGGAGGAGCTCACACAAATGTGTGTAGTCCATCCTACACTGAAATAAAACCTAACAAGGTAGATTTTTTTTTTTTTTTTTTTTTTTTTGGCCTGGAATTAAGAAGAAGAGTGACAGCATAGAGGAGACCATGACTGATCACAGGCCAAGGAGACAACACTGCAGTTTGGAAAGTCTACCCTAGTCAACGGGAAGAGGCACAAAATTAACCTTTGACAAGGCATTCAGCATTTGCTGTGCAGCAAAAGTCACTCCCAAAAGTCACTCCATCCAAGCAAAGCTTGTGGGCTGTGTTTTGACACTATGGATACAACTGTACATCCTGCAGGAGATGAGACTGGCAGACGAGAGGCAGTCAAGTTGAGGACAGCACAGAGCAACGCACACCATGATCAACAGGTAGTGGGAAGGGAAACATTGTGATTTACACTGCTGGGCAGTAGCCTGCAAACCACCATGGAGCGCGCACAGGATGGATGAAGAGGGCAGCAATTAGATCCCTTTTTCAGAGGGTTTTATTGTCACGTGCAATAGCAGCTTCACTAGAGATGGACAGACTATCAGCCTGAAAGCAAGAGAGATATTCATTAAGTTTAGGATGGATTTCAGGGCACAAGACAATGTGTTGTCAGTAATTGTAATATTAATGTAAATAGAAAGCAATAGATTTGGAAGGTGGACAGGAATAATCTGGGGTTTACAGCAGGGAGTTTATCCCCATTAAAGGAACAGGAAAGCTGGAGGGTTGAATAAATGAACTAGAAAAGATCACCTTTGTGATAAAAGGAAGGGTGCATGCAGCAAGGTGAACGCTAGGTCAACTTGTAACTGTTTCAAGGGGATGAGGAAACATTCACCTGAAACCAGGATAGAGCTGGAAGAGCTGAGCTGTCTGCAGCAAATACAACTTGAGAGACTTCTTTTGTCTTTACCAGAGGCTAAATGTGTATAATGCTATATACCTTCAAAAGTCTCAGGTTGGGCTTAAAAACAAACAAAAAAATCAAGAATGGGGATATTGTAGGAAGATAATAGATAAAGCCCTTCATTTACACACAGATGCACTCCAAATCCAAATAAATACATACAAAACCCTCAAGATGAGAGTTGCTGATGAATACAACACTGAATAGTTTTTTTGCATCCTAGGAGGGAAGCAAGGGGAACAGGCAGTTGCACCTTACCAGCTTTCCACACCAGCAACCTGACAGGTGCAGTGTCCCCAAAATGAAGGATGCAAAGGGTTTGAGAACTTAAAAGTTGCTCATGAAAGACCCCCAAACCTGATATACTACAACAATAAAGGCAGCACTCAAGAATGGCTTCAGACATTGGTGTCCTGCACTCACAGCCACGTTCAAAACTATGCTCAATGTTAAATGTGTTTGTGGTCACTGTGAAGGCGTGAGGGAGGTGCTGGAGGCTCAGTGACAAATGACTAACTGTGATAGCACTTGACCAAGAACTTTACAGCCTTTCAGATATGAAACCACTGAATTACTTGATGCAGTGTACAACCTTCTGCTTAAGCTGGCCTTGGTAATCAAGAAGTGAAAAGTGGCAAATGTAGTGCCAGTTTCTGAATAGAGATTGAGGAAATTAGGGAATGATTACCATACCCATCACCCTGGCAAGAACTCCAGTATGGGTATAAAAAGCTGAATGTGTTTATACATGGTAAGCTGACCTTAACCAGCAATGACCATATAATGCTTTTTGTCATTACAGAAGATGGGGGGAGCACATGCAGCTAGAATATATCTCTGCCCTTCTCCAAGGTGATAAAAGTTTTCTTTTCAGTTACAAATGTACATTCAGCAAACTGAAAAAGGAGCTGGTGAAGGAAGACATTTTCATGGAGCAAAGCCCAGAGCTAGACATTGAACATGTGAATTTTATTTTAAAGAAAGTAACAACAACAAAAAACCCAAGCCAATGTAAGATCTTGTCTCATTTCAGCAGGAAGATGATTGCCAGAGCAGCAGCTCAAGATGTGAAGCCACAGAAAATGATTCAGGCTACTAGCACAGTATTTGTCCAGGTTCCAGAAAGAGGAAAAAAAAAAGGGGGGGGGGGGGGGGGGGGAGAAAAAGAAAAGGAAAAAAAAAAAAAGCCTGGGATGTTGTTTAAACTACCAGAGAACCATTATGTATTGACATGTGTCTAAGCAATACTGAGCATATACTATTGACCACCTGATTAGGACAGTGGAATGAAAAACAGCTGGAGGACTTTAAGAGGTTGTCAGGGGAGAAAACATAATGATAATGGGAGATATTAATTACCCCCATACAGACCAGGTAGATACCATGTCAAAGAATGATGCAAAGACTGTATTTTTAGCCCTGATAAATGAATAGTTCTTAGAATGACCACTCAAAGGAGCCAAGTGGAGGATGAACTCTTGATTTAGTCATGAGTAGTACATAGGAGGGAGTTTGAAATGTAATAGTGAACAGTCACTTTGTCATAACAAACACAATGTGCTCAAATCCAATATTACTGCAGGAGAGGAAAAAGCAACAAAAAAGTACACTGCAGTGCAATGTAACTTAAAAGGGACATGAGTATATTCTCCTTCAAAAGGGAATAAGTATAAAAGTCAGGAGAGTAATTAAGAAGAATTTTAAAGTAGCTGATGAAAGGACAAAATGCTTGCAATGGCATTGAGACCCTGTATTCAAAGCTTTAAATATGCCATCACTCAAAATATGCTAACAACAACAAAAAAATCTCCAAGTCTGGCACAGCTAAACAGCTGAGCAGAGAAGACATTTAGAAGTAAAAAGACATCCTTCAAAAAGTGTAAGTTATGGCCAAAGAAGAAATATAGAAAATCCCAAATTCTGCCAAGTTAAATAAAAAAAAAAAACCCAAAACCCAAAAAAACCAACCCAATACATTTAGGCCAGCCAAAATAGTTTTTGAACAGCAGCTTGCTAAAAGCATGAAGATTACTAATAAAAACATGTTTTACACAGTAGGAGGAAGCCTACAGGGACTCAGGGGCCCAACAGTGAGCTTTAAGGGAAGAACAGTCAAGAAAAACGACCTTGACTAGAGGCTACTGTCACCAAACATAGCTGTGCACATCCAAACATTTTTTTGCCAGGTGTTGAGTATCCTGCACCGCCTCCCAGGCAGCTGCGGTTTAACAGGAGTGGGTATATGTACAATTTCTACTGAAGTTTGGGTCCAGCCTTGTAATTGCCTCACTCCATTATGTGCCTTCCAGCAGGCTGAAGAAAATATTGCTGAAATAATAAGGTGGTGAACTGACGGTTTCAGACCGGATTTCAGTCCCTGATAACTTACAGACATTACGTTAATAGATGACTCTGAAGTGAATAGTCAAATGGGAAGCACCGAGATCTGAGGAATTAGCCACTAGTCAAAGCACCACGAGAGACAGGCAACAAAGACAAAACTGAGCCCAGCTTGTGATTCTGGGAGGTGTTACTGCTTCACCAACCTTGCTCTCACACAGAGATGTTTAGAGATGTTGATAGAAATGGGGATTAGGAGAACAGCTGTCCATAGCAGTAGGTGGTGTTGGCTGCTGTCACCTCTTTCCCTGGTTGCTATTGGCACTCCAGAGATCCTGTCCTGCTCTGACCTATTCCTTTTATCCAGGCCATTAATAGCATTGCCTTCTCTGGAGTCTGCCTCCACCAGCATCCGGAGGACTCTGACTTATTCATTTTCCTCCAGTGGCAGCTACAATTCACGACCAGATACATCCTGCAGGTCTCTTCGCTCACACGAGATTGTAGGTAGCACTCACTCTTGTCCACTGGTGAAAACGGACAAGAGTGGGGTCTAACTGCCCAGTAGCCAGGCTTCAAGGCCTATAAAAGCCCAAGCATAGTCTGAACTAGTTCCTCATGCACTGTACCATGTGTTTCCCCAAAGGTTATGATCTTCTGTTATACACTTAGTGTGCATTTTTTTAACCAATTAAGTACTTTACCTACATGCTAAGTGCAACCCCACGTCTTGGAAGTTGTGATACGCAGACATTGCCCAGTCTGCACATCTTCATTGCACATCACGAGACCTTTGGTGGACTGTAGGCATCTTGCTTGTTAGCCTTATCAGGCCATTTGAATGGTGCTGTCAAGCATGTCCACTCTTGGGTTGCATGGCTAGAGCTGTTAAACTTCCTTTTTCTAAGCCTGTGCAGCATTGCTCTAGCAAACAAGGGGTATTTGGGAATCCCTTTGCCCCCAGGTACTCGAAGGAGAGCTTCTTTATTTAGGGACAAGTCCCAACTGTCTCTAGGTAACAGAGAAAGTGTATTTTCTGCTGCTTCTCTGCATACTTCCTGCCTCTAAAAATAAGCTATTTAAAGATGCAGTTTCCAATACTCACCAGTTCACCTGGGAACAGAGCTTGTACACAATATTGGTATCGTACAGAATTTCACAACCTTGTAACTCACCCATTGACTAAGCCTTCTAGCCACACTCAATTTACCTTGCTTAGCGTTTTCACATGGACTTGTGGGTCTCCCTTGAATTAAGCTGGGAGGTATTAAATCCATTTGCCCTAGCAGCATTATCTCCTAAGGCTCAGTTGTCACCTAACCAGAATCTTCTGAGGTTGAACTAGAAACACCATGTCCTTTATCTCCCTCATCCATTCCCAGTACAAGTTCTTCTCCTTCTAATATTTTGCAACAGCCTGTGGCCACTGATTTTGTAGGCTTCTCCCCAAGTTCTGCTATTTGCTGTGGTCACATCAGGCAAGCCGGAATCTTGGCATACTGGCAATACGATGAGCCAGAGGATGGTGCATCCCAGGGCGTGCTGGGATGCTTGGCGGAGGCAGAGCGTGCCGCCTGGAACAAAGCTGCAGAGATAAGCACGTGTGGAAGCTGGCTGGGAGCACCCGGTCGGTAGGAGGAGAGCAGGAAGTTGTGAAGCACTGCTAGTAAAACAGGTCAGTGTAAGGACGTAAGGGGGGATGACATGGATAAGATACGTCCCGAGGAGGTGTGAGAAAGGGCGGTAAAAAGGGCCCTGCAGAGGTGTTCTCAGGGGTTGGCTACAGACGCACCAGATGCAGCCTTGAGTATAAACTGTGCTGTCTCTAAGGCTACAAGAGGAATAAAGAGCAGAAATTGTGCAATTATAGGAGCCTTTAATTTCCCAGTGAATGCCAGGCAATGAACAGTGCCAGAATAGCAGGGCTCAGGTATCCTCTGACAAGACAGAAAGCAAATTTCCTTATTGATTCATTGTAACGTAAAACACAACATTATTTCAGACATGGTTTTAGCGAATGGTGAGATTGCTCTATCAGTCAGGCAACAGACCTGCAGGGAGGAGCAGTCACCCAACGTAGGCAGAGCCTGCAAGGAGAGGGGTGGAGGAAGAGGAGACACAAGTCAGCTGCAGTCAAAACCCAAAAGTGGTTTCAGTAAAGGTGATTAGGGGAACACAGGGAGCAATGAGATACCTAATGAAACAGGAAGAGGGCAATAGAAATTATACTTAGATGAGGCTGCCAGTTTCTTAGACTAAGGCACTCAATTCCGAGTTGAGGATGATGCACTATGAACCAGGAGAAACTGCTGCTAAAGGTGAAGATGAGGCCCAAGGTTGGTAAGGAGATACAGGAGAAACTGCCCAAGCTGCATCAAAATCAAGCATGACTAGGCTGCAGGAAGGATATTAACCACGTATCTTGGGAATACATTCAGGTTAGTAAATCCATCGGTAATTTCAGAAGAGCCAAGTGCGAGCTCCCAAAATGCAGAGGCAGCACAGGGCTGGGAGGGATTGCAAGTGCTGAGAGAAGTAGTTCCTCACAGAGGAAGAAGAAGGGGACCTTGACCTTGTCAAGGGATGGGGGAAGTAGGGTGAAATATAACAGCAGAAAGGGCAAATTTAAACACTTGGGGACCAGCAGTAAGGACATTTGCTATAAACTGATGAAATGGAGGCACCAAAGGAATAAAAAGACCTTAGTGCACTGAAGGATGAATGTGAAGCAGCAGCGTGATGCTTCTGTGAAAAAGGAATGGCATGATGCTAGGATGCATCAGACAAGTTATTTTTAGCAGAGACAGAAACATTATTGCCATTGCGCAAGGCATTGTGAGACTTCTTCCAGAATATCCTTGTAGCTCTGCATCCAGGAAGGATAAATTTCCACTGCACAGAGAAAAACTATTTGCATACCGAGACAAACAAGCACCAGCTGATGAAGATCTGCTAGAAGAGTTTCGCTTGTTCTGGCCAGACAGAGGCTGAGAGGGGACAAATGTATTTCTGAAGAACCACTGAAAGAAAATTGTAAATAAGAAAATGTTAATAAAATCTTTAAGACATACAACAATGGCACAAAATAATGAATAAGTTTAGATGGTGAATTGGAGAGTTGCTAGCCCTGCCAGGAGTGAAGTTCGGCATCAGCCTTCCAAGAAGGGTAATGGGGCAGAGAAACTCAGATCAATTTAACGTACAGTTTGACAGAACTCCCTCCATAAACTTCCAAATGGAGGAACCCGAGATGGGCAGTTCAGCCTGGGACACGGCTCCTGGCTGGCCAAGGAGCGAGCAGCGCTAAGGTTGTTTGGAGGAGGTGCTGCTTCAACCCCAGGCTTCCAGGTTTCTGCTGGTCACTGTGAATATGAAGAATAAACAATTTTCCCCTTAATTTGCTTCTAAAGGTACTGAGGTTTTCCTTCTTCCGGAGCACTAAAGACAAGCTCTGCACCTCATGCACTGGTGCTCCCAGCATTACAGTCCCAGAGGTCTGCTCACACATTAGGCTTAATGCTATTGCCAGATTAGGGTCAGGAGGGAATTTTCCTGGATTGATAGAAAAATTGTGGTTGCATTTTTTTTGTGGTTTTGGGGGGGTTTTTTTGCACTTCTCCAAGTTCACATCTATTTTCTAGATCCTATGTAATTTTTTTTCACAAATTCTCTGCCATCACCAGGCTGCAGACCACATGGTCACTTAATCTCCCTGCTTGCTTCCTGTGGCATGCTACAGCTGCAGCTTTTTTGCTGAGAGGAGTCAGGAAGCATTTGCAGCGCCTGGTTTGTGGGGCGAGTGGAGCAGGTGTCCAGTTTAGAGGCACCGGCAGAACATTCATTGCACCTTTACTCACAACTGCAGGACACTTGGCTATGGGGTGACCCTGGAGGACTGCCCCAATGTGAACACAAGTACACACGATAACTGCAAAAGCAGCTGTAAGAAGGAACATGGGAATTAACCCAGGCTCTCAGCTGTACGAGCACAGATTTAAAGCACGCACGACCACTGGCTGCCCTCCAGGGCTTGCTTGCAGGCAGGCGGGGATTTCGGATGAGGGATGTGTAAGACAGCAGAGAAGGTGTGAGAGTGAGGGAGCTCCAAACCTGCAGGCTCTGCTTGCCGTAGGGGGATGAGCATCTCTCCCAGCTCTCAGGGGCTCCTCTGAGCCCACGTTTCTAGTGATCCCAGCACCAAACTCCCATGGCCCCTCTCTGCAGGTGCCCTGAAGCTGGGTACCCCTGTGAGGCTCCCAGTGCAGGGAGCCCTGGCTGGGGGGGCACAGACACGACACAGCAGCCTCTGCTTTGGATCAGGACCTCTGAGCTCTTGGATGTGCGGAGTCAGTCTGAATCTCAAGGACGGGTGGTCCCAAGGAAGGGAATGGGTGCAAACAGCAAGGAGCATTGCATAGCCAGGTTCGTGTCTGGCACCTATCCCCACAGGGGTCCCTGTCAGCTTTCAGGATGAGCACGCTGAACATCTTAAGTTGGATCTTAAGTGTGAACATCCGAAGTGTGGAAAAGCACACCCACCTCATGGCAATGTGGGTGCTCAGCACCTGGCAACATCCAACTCCAAGGTCCCAGAACAACCTTTCCTGAGGATAAGGGGCTCTGCTGTTGCTGGGGAAACGTTGAGCAAAGCAGTGGGGACAAGGGCTGTGCAGCCTCCAGCCCTGGGCAGAGGTGTGCAAGGAGTGCTGCTGTCAGACTCTCCTGCTGCCCCACTGCCTTTTGCACATGGGGTCCAAACCAGCTTATGCACAGAGCACAGGCCCCTCACCTTCCAGGTTTTAACCATGATGAAAGACCACTCTGGATGCCCTTCTAGCTGCTTTCTAGCTTGGAGATCACGTTCAGGACATACTAACGCAAGAGGGAATGAGAAGAGAAAGGGAGGAGGAAGGTGTGAAATCAGCATCAGTCCCTTGGAAGTTTGTTCCAGCAGAAGGGCACAGGCGGCAGGGCCTGGTGCAGGGAGGGTTAGGGACAACCACAAGAGAGTGGAGTCTGCAGCAGCAAGAACAGAAGGGGAAAGGTTGAGAGTGCCTTGAAGAGAAATAGAGTGAAAACCCCAGCTCTGCTTAGTGACCTCTCAGAAAACACCCCTTGTGTAGTCCAAGCCATGGGCTGCTGCAGCTCGGGGCAGAGCCACTGACGCAGGCAGTGAAGGATGTCGAAGGATGCTGCGACTTGTAGGAGGAAGGTTGGCCGTCCTACATGCACCATGTGCCTTGGGTGAAGCGGATTTGCTTCCAAGAGACTCCCCCCAGGAGCTGGGGTCCCTACAAAGCCCCAGCTCTGCCCCGCACCTCTGGTATGCCTCTAGCAGGGGAAACCTCCACAGGTACTGCTGATGCCAGCAGGGAAAAGGCTGTGCATGAGCTGCACCCCAGCCTCTTCCAAAGGGCACCTGCAAGGCAAGGGGGACTATTCTGGGCCAGCGATGTGGCCACCAGCAGGACTCACCTATTGGTGTGCGCAGAGGAGAGCCAAGGCTTGGCTCTGCCTCGGGAGCTCCAGGTCCAAACTCCCAAACTGGGCTGTCTGCAGTGCAGCAGGGTGGTCCGGCTGGCACAGGGGAGGCACACAGAGCTGCCTGCCATCGAGCCAGGGGCCGTCCACGCACGCAACAACTCCAACAAGAGCCGAAGGCAGGCACGTCCCGCCTGTGTTAGAGCTCAGGGGATGCATCCATGCTGCCCTGCTACCACGACAGCTACGGCCACCTCTGCGGCTGCAGCCGTGCCTGCTGGCTGCAGGGGTGAGCGAGGGACGTGCTCCAAGTGCTGCTCCTCGCCACTGTCCTCTGATCCTCTCCAGACAGCTCCCGCCAGCACCCGCACTTCCAGAGAGCTGGCTGTGCACTGCTTCCCGCTCTCCTGCCTCCTCTTTGCAACGGCGCCTTTGCGGCCGGCTGGGCGGCAGGAAAACACCTTTCTGCAACTCTCACAGCCTCCACAACAGACCTTAAATCAATAACCCCAGAACACAGGGCCAGGTTATTGCTAACGGAAACCATTAAACTGTAACACGGGGGGATAAAGCCAGCCTCTAACACTTGAAAGATTTATAGGGCACAACAGCAGGGTGTTAATTCTTTTGGCAACACAAACGCTTTCACACCCCCTGCCTTTCCTCACCCGCAGGAGTGAGGAGAGGGGACCATGTGCAGCCCAGCCCCAGGAACACAAGGATCCAGCCTTGTTTGCGCTGTGGCCAGCGGCACACGCATTTGGGGTGACGCCGTGCTCACAGGGCTGCCCAAATGCACACACCTCAGGTCCGTGGGGTAGCACATCCCCCAGGGTCCCCGGGGTTGTTCTGCCAGGGGACGTCCCCCATGTCCAGCTCTGGCTTCCCTGTGATGCTCCCAGCTCCTGCCTGCCTCCACAGCTGCAGCAGATGTTCGAGGAAAGGCTATGAAGGAACTTCAGACCACCTAAAGCAGTTGGAGAAACCAGCCCAGCTCTTGGGCACATGAGCCCTTCCTCAGACCTGAATCAGCCTACAGCTTGCGGGTGTTTTCGCAGCTGGTTGAACAGGCGCTCTCCCTGCAACACTCGCTTGGATCCACACGCTCTCAGCGCTGCTGTGGCAGCTCAGAGACCAGGGAGATGCTTGTCAGCACCATGATCGGCCCAGCTGCCCTGGGCAGGAGAGGGGCTGCATGTGTGCTGCAGCAAAAGGGGTTTGCATGGACTCCCAAAAAGGGACACTCACATCTTCCCTCTGAGTCCCTGCGGGGCCTGGCTTTCACCCCCTCCTGCCAAGCCGACGTCCTTGGGAAGAGCTGCATTACTGATTAACAACCCCCTGCCCGCTTCCCCGCCCCATCCCGCTCACACCTTTGCCTGCAGCCACCTCCTTGGACCCTCCCTTGTGCAAAGTCCAGGGCCAGGCAGGAGAGGGCAGGGTGGGATCTCACCCCAGGGCTCACCCCGCTGGCAGCCTCACTGCACCCCACATACCTGGGGTACTGTGGAGGCCTCCCTGGGCCAAGCTATGGAGCGGCACGAGTCACCCAGCGTGCAGGCAGGAGCAGGAGCATCCCTCTCCATCCAGGGGAGCAGAGAGGGCACAAGTGGGCTTCAGCCGCTGTGCTAATCCCGGACCACAAGACTACTGCAGCACACCCCAGGCACACCCCCAAAGGGCCTCGGAGGCCTGAGCATGATCCAAGTGGCAGCATCAGCATCAGCTTGGCTGAACCCCCCCACCCTGCGTCGCACCCGCTGGACACCCCACCCTGGGTTTATTGCTGCTATTCCCCTCCCTGCTCTCCGACTAGAGGAGTGGGTGCTGCCTCCATCAAGCAAGGGGTCTGGGGGGACTTTGACCAGCCCCCTCCCACCCCAGGCACTGCCAGGAGCCCTGGGGAGGTCCATCCCCTGCCCGTCCCTTCCCTTCACTCTCCCCCAGCTCTGCAGAGCCCAGCCGGGCAGCTGCAGGCTCCCCCACCCCAGGGCGTGCTGAGAGGGGGCCCAACCGGGACCACTGCACCCTGCCCAAGCCTGTCCCAGTTCTGAAGCCGGGGTGCTTGATGCCATCTCAGGGTTCCCACCCAGCACTGCCAGCTCAGCCCCACTCTGCTGCTGGGGATCCCCAGGCTTGTCCCAGTCCAGGAGCAGCCCAAGGCAGGGCTTTTCTCTGGCTGCCAGCACAAGAGCGGGGTGCAAGGCCCCGGCACCGCTGGCTCAGGGTGAGGTGCAGGGAAGATGCTCGGCAGCAGGCCCAAGCATGCTCCCTTGGGGGCTGCCTGGGATTACCCTTCTCCTCCGTGAGCTGCAGTGCACTGCGGGGGGCCGGACAGGCATCCTGCATCCCCTCCCTGTCACTGCCCATCCTTCCTCTGCCAAGCACCATCCCACTGTGCTGTGCCCACTGTGGATGCCTGTAACCTCTCTGCAGTCACACCAACACCTCTCCCTCGGGGGACAGCCAGAGATGAGACGTCAGACGTCCCTCTCCTTCTGGCGAGCTGCAGCAAAACCAACGAGCAGGCTCGAAGGGGACAGGCAGATATCGTAGTTGCGCACACTGCCCTCAGAGCGGGCAAGCTCCTGCCTGTGCTCCTGACAAGGGCTTGAGCCCCTTGTACCCCAGCCCACAGCAGGGAGCGGTGGTGGAGGAGGATCTTGCACTGCCCCTCCGTGGCCACCACGGGAGGTGCAGGTGGCCCCAAAACCCAGCCGGGTGCCTCGGGGCCGGGGTGCTGAGTCCTCGCTCCAGCAGAGCCCGGAAGACGGTCAGAGGGGCCTGCACTGCCTGTCCTCAAAGAGGCATTCACCCCGTGCCAGGCCATTCGGGGGCTGCCACAGACCCTTCAAAGCAGCTTGGTGACGCCAGTCCTGCCCCACTTTCCCCAGACACCCCACTCCTGCACCCGGTCCCCGACCTGTGCCACCTCTCATGGGGCCAGACCCTAGCACAGAGCCCCTGGGGTCCTGAGGGGGCACAGCCCGAGCCCACGCCTGGGAATGGCCCATGCGAAGGAGGAGACGAGGCAGCGCTGCTGTTTGGGCATCCACATTTATTACATGGCTGGGGCAAGCCTGGGGCTGCCACTCGCCTGGGCCCCTCCGGTCGAAGGCAAATGACCCGCCCTCCTTAAATATTGGTTATAAAACAAATTTCTTTTTTTCCTTTTTCTTTTTCTTAAAAACCCCATCTCTCTCTCCATACTTTTTTTGTCTTTTGTATTTGAGTATAAAAGTGGGGGCGGGCGCTCCGCCTCGCCTGCCGCTACCTCCGCAGGCTGCGCTGTGCCTGCCGCAGCAGCGTGTCGAAGTCGAGGGAGTCGAACTTGCTCTTGACAGGGGCCGGGTCAAAATCCTCCCGGTTTGAGTCTGGAAGACATGGGGAGAGGCTGCCTTGAGCCATGGGGACACTGGCACAGTTCCGGCCGTCCCCACAGCAACTCCTTCCCATCTCGCTTCACGTGCCAACCTCTGAACCCAGAGCCGGGCTGACGGAGGACCGGACCTGGCCTCCATCACAGCGCTGGAGGGATGGGGAGCCCCCATCCAACCTCCCCTTGGGGCAGGACTATCCCTGGACATGGCCCTGCCAAGCCAAGCCTGACTGACTCCAAGGATGGGGACCCCTACACCTCTGGGAAGGAGACAGGACCCAGGGTGCCACCCCCCAACCTAGGAGCTGTGCGACTCACCCAAGTCGGCATAGTTCCTCCTGCAGAACTGCCGGCGGCCGCCGAAGCACAGGTCGAAGGGCTGCTCGTCCGGGCGCCGCAGCTTGTGCCCGCTTTCAATGGCAGCAAAGGCTTCCTCGGCATAGCGGTAGGTGACAAAGCCATAGTTGTCCCTGGAGCCGGAGAAGAAGGAGAAGGAAGGAGATCAGCAACGCAGTATGTTTGTCCCACCTTGGTCTGCACCGTCCCCTTGAGGAATGGGAAGAGGGCCAAGAGGACCCATCCCTGGGAAGGGGCTACCCCATGTCCCCACAGCTCTTACCCCTCGGAGCGGAAGTGCAGGGTGCACTCCTCGATGTCCCCGAACACAGAGAAGCGGTGCCGCAGCTCCGACCGTGTCATCCTGCTGGGGATCTTGCCAATAAACACAACTCGCCGCTCCTCCTGCGGGCAGGCAGGCACCGTCCCGTGAGATGGGAACAGGGGGACTTGGCATCTCCAAGCCCTCCCGGTGAGCAGGACCTCTCGCACACAGCACCCTCCCTGCATCGCCACCCATGACACCATGCCCTGGCCAGAGCCTCCCAGCAATGCTGCCTGCAAGGCTGCGACCCCACGGCTTTCTGAAGTGATGGAGCGGCTGGGGACCCCGAAATCTCCAGCCCCAGCTTCCCAGCCCTCCAGCACTCACTATTGCACGTTCCTTCTGGAGGATCCTCTGCCTTTGGTAGTGGTCCTGTGCGTCGTAACTGTATCTGGCAGGGCAGAAACCGGACACATGAGCTACAGGGTCATGGGAGTGCCAGAAGAGAGTGATCCCGGACACGAGGGAGATATTGAAGGAGTGGGTCCACCCCTGCCCAGGACACAGGAGGCCAGGAGATGGGTTAGGGGGAGCTCACACCCCTGCAAGGTGGCCACGCTCACCTTCTCCGCCTGTTACTCCTCCTGCGGGGCGAGGGGGAGCGGGAGCGGGACTGGCTGCGGGACGTGGACCTGGATGAGTAGGAGGATGTTGATGATGAGGATGAGGACCTGTCCCGGGACCTGCCACATGACCCACAGCTGGAGCGGGAGGAGGAGCTGTGGGAACAGCTGGAGCGGTACCTGGGGGAAGGAGAGACACAGCTCAGTGCTGAGCCCTCCCCACACCCAGCACCACGAGGGTCCGGAGAAGAAAAAGACCTCCATCCTCCCCAAGGTACCCAGCACCCCACTCGGACAGGACCCATCCCCAGGGTGAGCTGGGCTATGGAAACCTCTCCCCAAGTTTGCCAGGGGCAGTAACAACACTACAGAGACATCACTCCACTTGGCTCCAAACACCGCAGCGAAAACGGAGCAGGCTCACAGGCACAGCCTCTGAAGAACAAAAAATAGTCACAGGGGAACCGTGCAGCACATGGCCATGGCTGGGCAAGGACCCAGGAGGTGCCGGGGCTGCCGTGCTGAGCCCCACACGGTGCACAGGATGACACTGGAGCCATCACATCCACATTGCACTCAACAGCCAGGCAAATGGAGACCGTACACACCTCCAACCACACCGAGGGCCGTGGCATGCACTGGAACATGGCTGGCCTTCTGTGCCCACAGCCTCCTGCCCGCAAGAGCTTCTCTGGCGGGGCCAGGCAAAGCTTAAGGGCAGCAGGACTGAAACCCCTCTGGGATCAAGCTGTGCTGCCTCCAGCCAACTGCAAGGTCCCTCTCTAAACATGCTGCCACGGGTCGTTCCTGCCATAGGCAAACCCAGGCCCCGAGCGCAGCGTGCTGCCTGAGTACCGCCACATATTGTCCTGGAGGACAGCAGGTCAGGATGGCACAGTCCGTGGGGACATTTCCCAGCACAGGGCCAGCTGCATTTGCTGGAAAGCCAAGCCAGACAGGGCAAGTCCCTGAGCTGCACATCCCTGGGACATGGCACTATATATGTGCCCTTTCCAGCTCCAGCCTCCGCACCTATTTGCCACCGACGGAGGGGCCCTGGTTGGACAAGCCCTTCATGCCCAGTGACCTGGGATGTCTCCAGAACTGGCTGAACACCCAGGGGAGGGCAGATGAGGGATCCCTCGCCAGCTCAAGTGCCTCCCACCCCAGCTGGGACAGGCTGTGCATCACTCAGATGCACAAGGACTCCAAAAGAAACGTGCTCCGCAGAGACCAAGCCCCCCCACTTTCCTACGTAGCCACCTCCATAAGGAGTGTGGGGAGCCCCTGAAGCAGCTAAGCCAGATGGGTTTTTCTCTGCTTGCCTCCAGCAGCTCCCTGGAGAGCTCCATTGTGGCTCCTCTCATTTCTACACATAGGGCTGCACCAGCCCCACGGCACAAACACCAACACCTGCAATAATACCCCAGAAAAAGCATCTAAAAGCCAAGGTGCAGCCAAGGACTCGTACCATGGTGTTCCAGCAGTAAGGAAGCCTGGCTCAGCAGTGGCTTTGCAGGCACACCTGCCCAGACATGGGGCTCAGCCAGACACCCACTGGCAAGGTGTCGCAGCAGCTCCCCCAGTCTCTGCGAGCCAGGCACCGCTTCAGAAGGACCACAAGGACAAAAAGATCAAATACAGCCATCAAGTAGGTCCATAAAGAGGTGTCTGGGCACCCTCGCAAAAGACCGGCCACCAGACAATTGTCCAAAGAGTAAGCAGACAGACGCTCCACCGCTTACCTTCGCCACCGCTTGGGTGGTGGGGAGAATGACCGTGACCGGGATCGCGATCGGGAGGACGAGGATGAAGATGAAGATGAGGACTCGCTAGCTCCATCCGAACTGGAGCTGAAAGAGCGGCTGGCACGGCTCCGGCCAGCCCTCCAGCTGCCGGCAGAGGGGCTGGGCGAGTCCTGGGGTCTCCGGTAGCAGCGCAGGGACCTCTTGGCAGCAGCACGGCTGGGCTGGGCACTGGGAGTCCGCATCTCCTGGTCCCGGCAGGGGGATGCAGCTGGAGATAGGAGCACCGAGGTGGGGGGCTGCTGCACCCAGCAGTGGCCTTGTTGGGGACGCTAGTCCGATAATCCAGGGGGGCTAGGCAGGCTGTCCCCAGGGGCTCCTGGCTGGGCCCCACGGTGGTGGTGGGGGCTGGCGGGGTGGGCTTGGGCTGGTCCAGCGTCCGTTTGGTTAAGGAGGAGATGGGTTTGATAGTGATGTCCCGGTGGTGTTTGACATTCCAGCGGGAGCCGCCCTCAGCAGGGGTCTGCGTGCCAGGGCCGCCGTTGCTCTCCAGCCGCGCCGCACCCGGGATGCAGTAGTCGTGGTCTCCCGAGCAGACGTGGCTCGGGGCTGAGCCGGCGGGGGCCGGTGCCAGGCTCTTCCCCTGGAGCTTGCCTGGGGGCAGCGGCTTGGCTTTCGTCAGCTTGGCCGTCTTCTGGGGCCCTTCCTGGGGCACGGACCCTGGCGACTTGGCCTTGGCCAGCAGCGAGACAGCAGGCAACGGCTTCCAGAGCTGGTGGGGGGGCGTCGCTGGAGGGGTGAGACCTGCGAGAGCACCGGAGGGCTTTCAAGAACCTTGCTGCAACCTGCCCGGCTGGGGCTCCCTCCCAGCCCAGCTCCCCTCAAGCCCTGGGGTCTCCCCCAGCCTGACAGCCCCTGCCAGGACACAGCGGGCTCCCCCACCTCGCCCTGGGCATTACCTGCCACGTTGGCCAGCTCAGAGGCCTGCAGGCCGTCCGGGGGCTTCCTGTCCTGCTGGGTCTCGTGCCTGAGAAAGGGAAAGGAGCTTTGTCAAATGCAGCAGCCAAAGCCCAGCCCCCGTCCCCACGCCTGGGGCACCCACCCGAGCTGCCCCACCGGCCGGGCCGGGGGGACACAGGATCTGAGAAAGCTGCAAGGATGGAACTTGCACAGCCCAGTTATGCCCATCACTGCTTCCCCCAATTTCTCCCCCTCAGTGCCAGCGCTGCCCCCCAGCCCAGCCAGGAGCTCAGCCCCTCCTGGGCCAGTGGACACAGCCCCTGGCACGGTTCGGACGCTGCCAGGACTTAGAGCTGCCCCGTGTCCCCGCTGAAGGCAGGGCTCAGCCCTCTGCCAGGCTCCACGCTGGGGCACCGGCTGCGAAGGTCTTGGTACTCACCCGGAGCTCCCTGCCGGCTGCCTGTCCTCAGGGGGCTGCACGGGAGCCTCCTCCTTCTTGGCTGAAAAGAGAGCGGGTGGGTGAGGGTGGCCAGAGGCTGGGGCTGGAGGGCAGGGGACAGACCCTGCATACGAGGGGACACACAGAGCACCCCGGGCACAGCCGGAGAGAGATTTCACAGCACCCCAAACCCAGCTCCCTGCAGAGAGGAGCTGCATATCCCCTTTCCTTCCTGGGCTCTTCACCACCCCCTTGGCCGCCCTGGGGACCCCCAGCCACTTTCACAGGCCAAGAAGGAGACAGGGGCAGAGACACCCCTGGGACAAGGCATCCAGGCACGGTAACACCAGCCTGCAGGCAGGAGCATCCTGGCCCCCCCACTCCCACCCCACCCCAGGGAGCACAGGCAGCTCAGGGAGGCCGGCGTGGCACGGAGGGAGCCCTGCGGGGGACAGCACGCCGCATCCGCACCTTCAGACTTCTCGAACTGCTCCAGCAGGCTGGACAGGTCGGTGGCTTCGATCCCTGGGCCAGGGAGAGAGCACGGCAAGTCAGGTCAGCCAAAACCCTCCTGGCACCACAGGGATGCACCCCGGCCCCATCTTCCCCCTGCATCAGCCTCCCTGGGTGACGGGGCAAGCGCTGGTGAGGACAAGCAGCGGCAGAGCCTGCAGCAGCTCCCCATCTCCAACAGTGAGGACAGGAGCACCCGGCTCTGCAGCCCCAGGAGGGACCAGTTTGGGCACAGCCAGCCCAGGCCATCCACTGGAGGCAACATCCTGGCAGAGCACTGGGAAAAGACTGCAAGCCCGTGGGCGCAACTTTGCAACCCTCACCCCCAGAAGTGCCAGGAACCGGTCCCGCTACCTGGGCTGCCAGCAGCACCGCAGCCTCGCCGGCTGGCCATGCTCAGCCCAGCGCCCCGTAGCCCTCCCGCTCACCGATCTCACTGATGAAGGCTTGCACGATGTCCTTGCTGCTGTCGCTGGGCTGCACCGGGCTAAGGAGTGGCTGGTGCCTCCATGGCCGTGCGACGTGTGCCTTAGCGGGCAGGCTGCTCTCTCGACCCACTTTCGGTGGTGGTGCTGCAGCCTGGGAGGTGGATTTTTGGCCAGGCGGCTCCTGCCCAGCAGCTGCCTTCGGCTCCGGCAGGGCTTTCTCCGCTGCTCCCTTGCCCGGCCCTGTAGCCTCCTCTGTGGGGCGGGTGCCAGGGGACTCCCCAACAGGGCCAGCGGCAGGAGACACCTCCGCAGGGCAACGGATGGCAGCTGGGGGGGCCTTTGGGAGCTGGGTGGGGGTTGCAGCCTGGGGCTCCTCTGGAGGCTGGGTGGGGGCAGCCTGGGGGGCTGCCGTGTGCTGGGCTGGCACTGCAGGAGGGACCCTGCCGGGCTGGGCAGCGGCAGCCGATGGGGCTGCCAGGGGCTGGGCAGGGGTTGGGGCCGGAGGGGCCTTGGGGAGAGAGCTCTCCCCCACCAGCCGTGCCTGCCTCCTGGGGTCCGACACCCTGCTGGTCGCTGGCCTGGCCAGGCCACCTGCAGCCCCCATCTCGCTGGCCGGGGCGGCGGGCGGCTGGGCGGGGAAGGCCGGTGGCTCTGGGCAGCTGAGTGCAGGGGCAGCGGGAGGCTGCCCGTGCAGGAGGGCCGTGCTGGGGTGGCCGCCAGCCGGGAAGGCGGCAGTGCCCTGCAGCACCGCTCCGGGGTCCCCGTACGCCAGGGGAGGCACCGGAGGAGGCACGGGGATTCCTGGCCAGTAGGATGGCGGTGCCCACCCTACCGGGGCATAGGGGCCGCCGGGGCCAAACGGAGGTGGGGGTGGCACAGCCGGCGGGGGCCAGGCCATGGCCGGAGGCGGGAGGCCAGGCACCATGTGAAAAGTACTGGAGGAGCCGGCACTGGGCGGCGGGGGCAAACCATGGCAGCCCACGGGCTGCGGGCTGAAGCAGGGCCAGGAAGGCACTGGTGGGTAAAGGGCGTAAGCACCGGCAGAGGCTGGCGGCATCCCGGCGGGGGCCGCCCCAGCGGCTGGGGGCACGTTTGGTGCGACAAAAGGCATTGGTGTTGATGGGGGTGGTGGAGCCGTGGCAGGTGCTGGAGCCGTGGCGGGTGCTGGAGCCGTGGCGGGTGCCGGAGCTGAAGGCAGAGCAGCAGGAGCTTTGCCGGCAGGAGAAGGGACAGCAGCGGGGCTGGCAGGTTTCTCCGGGCTCTTCTGAGCGCTGGCCGCCTCAGTGGTGGGGCGCATGGGCGACACCAGGCAGGGGATCTCCGCCAGCTCTGTCGGAGGCTCGGGGATGCTGGGCCACTTGCTGGCCACTTGCTTCTCGCCGTCCTTCCTGCTGCGTGGGCTGGGCTGGCGGTGCAGCATGCGGATGCGGTATTCCCGCAGGCTCAGGGCCTTGGGCTTGGCTTCCCTGGGCAGGCCCTCCCTTGGCTCTGCCACCGGCAGGCTCTGGGGGGACTCCAGCCCCACACCTCGCTCTGGGAGCGGAGAGGCAGCCTCCAAGACCCCGCCGCCCTGTCCAGCAGCTGGCTGTGCATCTCCCCTACCCTCAGCCTGGTCCGCCAGGCTGGGACACGCAGCTGCTGGCGGCTCCTCCACGCTTGGTGCAGTCTCCTCCAGAGGCACCACAGTCTCAGCCTTCTCTGGGGCCACGCTCGCTGTTTCTGGCACTGGGTCCTTCTGCAGCTCCCACTGCGCTTTCTCGAGCAGGGAGGCCCCCGCCACGCTCCGGGGCCTGCCCCGGGGCCGCGGCACCCGCTCGGCACACAGCTCCATCTGCCCCTCCTTCCGGGCTCGCTCCAGCTGCCGTGCCAGGAAGTCCGAGACCTGGACAGAGGGACACGCTGCCCGCCGCCGGCTGGTGGGCGGCTGGCCCAGGGGCTGCCCAGAGCCGGCCGAGCGGAGCCGGTGGGCCACGCAGTCCCTGCCTGGCCTGGCCTGCTCGCTTTGGTCCTCCTCTGCTTTCTTTTTCCGACTCTTCCTTGCTCTCTCACGGCCGCGTCCCTTCTTGGAGCCCTCGCGTTTGCCGCCCGTCGGGGCCTCCACGCTGTGCTGCGAGCTGCTGTCGGGGCTCCAGGCTCTGGGTGCTGCTGTCTCTGGTGGGGACTTGCTCTCCGGGGTAGCGCAGGAGGGCTCCTTTCCACGCAGTTTCTCGTCCTTCTCCTCCTCCATGCCGTTTTCCTGGGCTGGAGCTCCTGGCAGCTCCTCTCGATCCTCTGGGATTGACTCCCCAGTACCCTCCTCTGCTCCCAGGAGCTGGGGCTCCAGGCTGGGGAAGCTAGGAGCCAAGGGCTGCAGGACCACAGGGATCTCCACACTCTCCCCCTCGCCAGGCACAATTTCCAGCAAGACGGGACCACTCAGGAGCTCCTTGGCCACAGGCTCGGTCTCGGGGTCCAGGCACACGGTGAAGGTGGGCAGGCAGTATGGGTGCATGGACTTCACCAGTTCACTCAGGGACACGTCGCCCGTGTTGATGATGCAGGGGTCTTCACGCTCCTCCAGCGCCGCCCCGGCCCTGCTCACACGAAACTCCCCAGCCTCCATGCTGCTGTCTAGCTCCGGGCTCAAGGCAGCCTCCTCCTCCTCTTCCTCCCCATCGCTGCGCTGCGGCAGGGGCTGCTCTCGGGCCCGGTGCCAGCCCACCTTCCTCTCCGCCCTCGGGGTGCTGCAGACTTGCTTCTTCGGCATCACCGGGTCCTCAAGGCCATGAGCAGCACGGTCCCAAGCTAGGTCTGTGTCGGTCTGGGAAGGGGAACCAGAGCAAGCGTCAGCTCCAGGGCTTTCACCGGAGCCCCCCCAGGCACAGCCAACTGTGGGTCTGCTGCAACTCTGCAGCAAAGCCCCTGGGCAGACAAAAAGCTGGAACATGTTTGACCCTCCCAGTAAGACACAACAGAGCTAGAAACCCACCACCCCTACAGGGGCATCCACAGCAGCCCCAGTCCCACAGCACCCACCAGCTGGGGCAGGCCCTGCTCCCACTGCCACCGGTGCCCTGCTAAAGCATTGCTTCTGGGAGAGGACACCTGTGCCAGGTGGGAAGGCAGGGGCCAGGAGGCAGCAGCAGGGACACAGTTACCCCAGCACCACCCCGACACCGCTCCTTCAGCTTCCCCTGCTCAGCTGCTCACCTTCCCAACCACGGAGATGCTGCTGCTGCTGCTGCTGCGAGGCCTGAGAGCCTTGGGCTGCTCCAGGGCAGGGCTCTCACACTCCACCGACGGACGGGATAAGCTGAGAAACTTCTGAAACTGGAGAGGAGACGGACAGAGGATAAGGCAGTGGCAGGTTTCTGCTGCTGGAGGGGACAGGCCACCCGGGGCCCCACAGTGGCCACGCACGTCATGCCACAGAGCCCGGGAGCAAACTCAGCCCTGTTTCCCCCACAGCGCGCACAGCCCCGGCTGGCCGAGCAGAGGGGGACATGCTGCTTCCCAGAGCCTCTGCCACATCTCTGGCTCTACACCAAGACCCAAGGCGAAGGCATGGCCCCCCAAGCCCACACCAGAGCCCCGGGCATGCCCAGGGCTGGCTCAGCACTTCTCTCATGTTGCTGGTCAGAGGGACCATCCCAGGGCACTGGGGACCAGGGTCCTACCACCTCAGGGCACCCCCGTGCCAGGACCCGGCAGAGCCCTGCCTGAGCATTCTCCCACCCGTTTTGGGGTTGGGCTGGCTCTGCCCCGCAACTCACCGAGGGATTCTCCCGCTCCCGAGGTGAGGTCAGCAGCTCTGCGTCCATGATGGTGTCAAAGGGGGACAGAGTCTCATCATCCGTGCTGTCCAGGATCTCAGTGATGGCAGTCAGCAGGGATAGCTCGTTCTGCGCATCCAGGCAGGCCTTGCTCTGCTGCAAGGGCAGGGGCAGTCTCAGAGGGCGGTGGGGCACGGCCACAGGACCCGGCCATGGGGGACGCTGCCGCCACCCCCACCCATGCCACAGCCAGAGCCAGCCCAGGCGCCGCTTCCCGCGCCCGTGTGTGGGCTCCCACCTCGCTCAGAGAGAGGTCCTCGATGATGGAGATCACAGAGGAGTCGAGATAGTTCTGCATCGTCCCCAGGATCTCTTCGGCCTCCAAGGTGGTTTCTGCATCCAGCGACGTTAAGTTCAGGTCATCCTCCTCGAGGGAAAAGCACTGTCGAGGAGCACGGGGAGCCAGGTAAACACTTTGTAAAGCACCACTACCAGCACTGATATCCTCCGCAGCGCATGTGGGCTCCCGACAGCCCGCGCTGCAAACAGCGGCTGAGCTCACTGCCGCACCCCCAGCACCCCTAAACACGCAGGGGAGGCAGGCAGGACACGGCTGCGCTGCAGGTCAGAGGCGGCACAGGGGACCTTTCCTCCTTGCTTTTTGGGAGAGGTTCGGGCCAGTCCACTGCACAAAGCCCCGTGCCACTTTCAGCCTGAGACCCTTCCGATGACCAGGGATGCCTCCACACCAAAAATTCCCGCCCGATTCACTCCACAGCTGTGTGACTGGGAAAGACGAACCGATAAACCCCCAGCAATTCCCCGGCTCTGCCCAACACCACACATCGCTCGTGCTGGACGGGGAGGGGAGAGGCAGGCTCCCCCTGCCCCATGGACTGTCACGCGCTCCTCCGACTCCGGCTGCCGGCGCTTCAGATAAGCCCAAAAACATTACGAAATTCATAACAAAAGCGCAGGAGTCAGCAACAGGGATGCAGCCGGCTGCCACTGCCAGGGCCCTACCCCGCCACCTCTGCTGAAGGCTACGAGAGGACACAGGCTGTGCTCGCAATCCAGGACCAAACCGGCTTTGTTGCTCTTCTTCCTTCAAATTCCCAGCCCCACGTCCTTTCCAGTCCTCCAGCCAGCTCCAGGGACGGTCAGGTAACGCCGGATAACTTCAGAAAGGTCTTTGCACCGCACTCCACAGTGCCACGGAGCCCAGCGCTGCCGGGTGGCCAGGAAAAGCGAGATGCCGGGCGAGGGCAGGGGCTGCAGCCCCCGGCTGAGCAGAGCCGCCAGACACGCAGCCTCTGCCGGGAGCGGAGTGGCAGCACAGGCATGTCGCTGGCACGAGACAAGATGCGAATTCCTGTTTGCAGATGGGCTTAGGCAGAGATAACACAGGCAGGGAAGATAAGGGCACCAAGGACGGAGCCCTGGGAGAGCACACCTCCCTCCCAAAGCTGGCAGGGAGCAGGCAGCGAGCCGTCCTCCCCCTGGAGCAGCACAGGGAGAATCTGGCCAAACCTTGGGGAATGCACATCTGATGCGGCTCACCTGTGTTTCACCTAGGCACCGCAGCTTGCACAAGCCTGAGCCCATGCAGGACAAAATGCCCCCCTCCCTGTACAAGACCTGCCTGTACTTTGAAATCCTCTTCTGGCAAGAGGGAAGCTGCACTGGAGGGAGAGCAGGCGTTCCACTAAACAGGCATTTCCTAAAATATGGCAGCACCAAAGCCACATGCCCAAACCCCTGGGGCTCTTTAGAGACTTGCCCCCATCAGACAGAGCAGGCACCTCTGGCCGCAGCACAGCCAGGAGCCCCGTGCAACCCCGGAGCACAGGCATCCCAGGACCAGGCTGGGAATCAAAGCCAGGACCCCCATGGCAATGCCCCGCATCCACCCATCCCAAATCCCCCCAGCCTGTTACTGCGTGCCGACACGGCAGCCCCGAAGAGCGGGAGCCTGCAGTGGTTTGGGGCTCGGCAGGCGGCTCGGCAGCCTGGGCCACCCCCTCCCAGGGCTCTCCACCTGGAAGCGGAGCTTGCCGGTGACACCGGGACACCGCTCCACCCTGCTGTGCAGATCAGGCTACGGAGCAGTTTTACCACTCAGCATCTCCGGTCCCCTCCCTCGGCCGGCGCTGGCTGCCGGTCAGAGCCCGGCGCAGAGCCCCGCTGGCAGCCGTCTACGGCGCAGCCTGGCTGCGATTCCCGGCCAATCCTCCTGGAGATACTGGGAGGAGCGGGGAAGCACATCCAGGCTCACACGCCCAGCACTGCCAAGCGCCGGCGTGCAGCCCTGAGTCAGCGGTGACCGGCAGGCAGAGGCACCCTGGCCGCCGGAGGAGCCAGCGGGAGGGATCTCGTGGAACATCAGCAGCCGAGGGACACAGGGGCCGGCTCACCCCTGCCTGCTGACGGCAAGGGGGTCTGGGGGATGCCCCTGGGGTTGCATGGCCCTGCCCATCTTGCCACAGGGCTGGCTCTCCCCAAAGGCAGCATCTAATAAGAGGTTTTCAGCCATGACCGGCGCTGGACGTTTGGAGGGAGGGAAGTTAAATCCTCCCACTGAAACGGCCTCTTCCCGTGGCTCCTGCCCGCAGCCCAGGAGGGAGGGAGGGCGGGCGATCTCCCAAGCCCTCCTCGACTCCTTTGACTCAGCGCCTTGCAACAAGGAGTCCCACAGCCGTGAGTCACTGGCGAAGGAGCCTGCGTTCCCCCAGGACTCCCTTTGATCTACCTGGGGCTGGGCACCTCCTTCAGCCCTCACTGCTTGTGCGTCGGGGCGGGGGTACGAACCAGCCCAGCCTGCTCCCGCGTCCCTGCCTGCCCTCCTCCCTGCCAGAGACCCCTGTCCCCCCTAGCTCAGCGGGGACACCCTCCGGGCCCTCCCAGCTCCCCGTCTTTGCTTTAGACTCAGCAGGGACGAGGCCATGTGCCGTGGGTCATGAGGATGTTCAAGGACAGGCTTGGGCACAGGCATGCCGTGTGCAAGCAGCCGGCGCTGCTGGGGAGAATGGAGGATGCCCGCAGCCCCAGAGCGAGCTTCGGGCACGCGGGGAGCCGGGATTTGAGCCAACAGCTTGAGACGGAGACGGCCTGAGCATGGCCACCCGCTCCTGCGGCACCCAACCGGAGCGGGGGACGCTGCGCTTGCTGCTGTGGTACCCAAGAGGCACAACCGAGGCCTCCGCGGGCAGCCGCCCGTCCGAGCCGCGCTGGCGACGCACGACACGTGTGCTCAGCGTGCCGTGCCGTGGCTACGCCCCAAGCAGAGGGCGGCCATCCTCCCCACGCTGGCCACGGGCAGGCTGCCAAGGCAGCTCTCACCTGGCCGGAGCTGCCGGCAAGGGCGCGGGGCGAGCCCGGGAAGTCAGGGGGCTCCAGCTGGCTGGCGCGGCACCGGCAGAGGATGCTCCGTGGATTCCTCAGCTGCTTTTGGGAAGTGTGAGGCAGGAACACACCTCTCTTCCCCAAACGCAGACTGCTCCCTCCACGTCAGGGAGAGGCGAGACAGGCTCGGCGTCCCCCCGCAGGGGCTCGCGGTGGGGGGGATCTCCCCCGCAGCCCCCGGGGCAGCCCCCCGGCCAGGCAGGAGCACCCTGGAAAGCGCAGAAGCGTAGGGCTCCCCGAAATCCCAACGAACGCACAGCACAGGTGCCCCCGGGTCCCGTCCGGGGGTGCTGCACCCCCGCACTCCCTGTCCAGACAGCAGCGCACCCACACCCAGCGCCCCAGCCCAGCACCGGCAGGGTCCCACCGGGACCGGTGACACCAGCGGCGGCAGGGACGCTGCGCACGGGGGGCAGCACCGCGCCCCAGACCTGCCCAGGAGCGGGAGACGCTTCCCCCGGGATAAGCCCCCGGTGCAGCTCGGGGAAGCTGCCCCACCCCGGAGCGGGCCGGAGCACCCCGCGTCCTCCACCCGGCGCTCCTGCCACCGCAACCGGCGGGTGTCGGTGTCCCAAACCGCCCCCCTCCTCGCGGCCGCAGGTGGCGGAGGGCGGCGCTGGGACGGAGTGACCGCGGAGGGGGATCCGCCCGGCGCCCCCCTGGCCCCCATTCCCCAGGGGCAGGGTGTCACCTCCCGCGGGGGGCACCGAGACCCCCGCCCCGGCGGGTCCCGAGGCCGTGCCGTGCCGTGCCCTCCCCCCCCGCCCCGGGGGCTCCCCGCGCCGGTGCCGCCAACACCCCACCCCGGCGGGAGAACACCGGGCGCCCCGCTCCGCCTACGGAAGGGGCGCCCCCGGCCCATGCAGGGCCCCCCGCTCGCCGCCGGCACGGCAGGCCCGCTCCCGGCACACGTGGTGCCGCCGCCGCCGCGGGAGCCGCCCCGGCCTCCACGTGTCACGGCGCGGCCCGCCGCCGCCTACCTGCAGGGGGCTGCCGGCGCGCAGGGACGGCTCGCGCGGGGCTCCGCCGCCCGCCAGCCCTCGCGGAGCGGCCCCGGCCGCGGCGCCGCCGACCCCGGCCCCGGCCGCGGCGGGCACCGCTCCGCCCCGCAGCGCCGCCATCTTGGCGCCTCCGCTCCCAGCGCGGCCACTGCCGGGCGCGGCACGTGACCGCCGCCCGCCCCGCACTACAGCTCCCGGCGGCCACCGCGCCGCCCCGCCCCGCCCCGCGCGGGGCAGGCCGGGAGCGCACCCCTTCGCCGCCGGCGGCGCGCCGAAGGGAAGACGCCGGCCTGCGGGGGCGCCCGGCCGCGGGGGGGCGGGCGGCCATCTTGAGGGCGGGCAGGCCCTCGAGCTTCGCCGCCATCTTTGATGCGGGCGAGGGCGAGGAGGGTCGGCCCCGCCCTGCGGCGCGCCGCGGGCGGGCGGAGCGGGCGTCACTGGCGGGAAGCGCCCAATCGGGGCGGGCGGCCGCGCGTTTTCCCGCGGTGCCGGCGGGTCCGCCCCGCTGCCGGCTCTGCCGCACACGTGGGCGCGGCGGCCTCCGGCGTCCCGGGGGGCTGGCGGGGGCCCCGCGTGGGCCCCTGGGCTCCCGGGAGGCGGGGACGGAGCTGCTGCAGGAGCAGCGCCGGGCCGCGGCTCGCTGTCCGCCGGCTGCGAGCCTGCCCTGCGCCGGGAGGTGCCTTTGCAGCAGCGCCAACGGTGCTTCACCGAGCCACACCTCGCGTGGGGTGGATGGGGGCGACACGCGCGTGTGGCCGGCAGGGGGAACGCAAAAAACCGTCAGGGGTGAAAGGCAGGACGGGCACCGTGAGCTGCCCTGCAGCCGCCTGGCGCGGCCGCGGGCAGGACGGGGTACCAAGTAACAGCCTGTGCTGGGGCTCACACAGCTCTCCGGAGCTGGCACGCCGAAAATCGCCTGGAGGACGCAAGGGATGGGAGGAAACCAAACTCGGCTCGCTTGACACAGCTGTGGTCCAGCCCGGCTCCCCCAGGAGGGGCAGGGGATGCCGGTGTGCACGGCTCTCGGCCTGGCTCTGGTCTGGTACCCCCGGTCGGTAAGCCCAGAGCCCCTTTGGGTGCTGTCACCTCCTGTGGCTCTTCCTCCGGCTCCCAGACAGCAGGATCATCTCGTGGGGCGTGGGGATGTGCTCACAGCAGCAAAGTGCAGTGTGGACATGCTGGTAGGAACTCTGTGGTGCAGGATTCGCCTGGCAGGGGCTAATTGTCCTGGCCTCTCCGTCAGTCCCTGGGGGTACAGACCTGCCCAGGCCAGATTCTCTTGGGAATATCCCACAGAACAGAGCCGCTTTATTCAGCCTTGCGTGCCTGGTCACTGAGCTGGGGCATGTCTGACACGCAGAGCCTCATCCTGTTGCTCTCCCTCCTTCCACCCCTGCCACGAGGGACTTTCATCTGCGATTGCTCGTCCCACGTCACCTCCTGCCTCGCGGGGGCTGCTCCTCCCTAGCAACAAACAGGCTTTCGCCTAGGGGAGCTGCTCCCCTCCTCCTCCAACAAGCCCGTAGCACCTTCCAAGCCCCTCACTGACACCCTTGGCCGGCCAAAACGCCACCTAGGCAGCAGCCCGGCAACTGGGTCCTCCTCCAGGGCTGTGGGCCAGCGCATGAGCACTGGAGAGCACCCGCTGGGTCGTGCACACACGTTGGTAAGGGGGGATGTGAGCACGCCCCTGGGGTGCCGGGCGCGGGAGGTTGTGCTGGTTGTAACAACAGGCTCCTCGGGCCAGCGCTCGCCCCTGGCACTGCAGAGGAAGCAGGGAAGCCTGGGCAGGCGCTCTGGGCTCCATCTGCGACCCAGGAGCGCTTGCCCCTCTGAAAGACGCTTTGCTTCTCCTGAGCTCAGCACGCCTAAAGCAAGGAACAAGACACTTTGGAAAAGCCCGTGTCTCTCCACCAGCCTGAGGAGAAGCCAGCTGTGACCCGGCATCCAGGGACCTGCCGACAGGGATGCGGAGCGATGTTGCCCTCAGAGCCCCACAGCTTTCCTGCTCCGAACCTTCCTCTCCCTCCATGTCCTCTCCCTGGGGTGCATCCAGGGCGTGCAGTGACCTGCCTAATCACTCCATCCCTGCGTGCGGCAGGACCCTGCAGCACTGCGAGGCCGATCCCTCACAGAGCAAGCCTAGCCTGATCTGAGTCCTGCACATGGGACCATATCCTCTGCGCATGGGGTCCCTGGGGTGCGACCAGAGGGAAATACACATGCAGGTGCCTCCCTCCCCCAGTACAACCCACGGCAGGGGTGTTCTCCCGGCACAGGGGGAGCACCAGGCACTCCTGCGGGTTTACAGGAAAAACAAACAACATGCAGAAAGGAAAATGCACATACTGCA